>NW_022169078.1:0-32883 GCF_008728515.1 Papio anubis
TAAGTATTTGCCTTCAAATTGTATTAAGTTTACCTTTGCCTGATTGTAAAAATTCAGTACAGAATGTACATAAGATATAAATAACAAGAAAAATTCATAGTCTCACAGTCTAGTGAAAATTAAGTAACAGTTATAACAGTGTAATAATTCCTTTTTGTATTTTCTGTACATTTTGATATAGTGGATATCAAATAGGAAATAAAGTTTGGAACCCTGCCTTTGTTATTTGATATATTTTTCAATGTCATACAAAACACTTCATAGACATTATTTCTTTTTTTTTTTTTTTTTTTTTTTTGAGACAGAGTCTCGCTCTGTTGCCCAGGCTGGAGTGCAGTGGCTCGATCTTGGCTTACTGCAAGCTCCGCCTCCTGGGTTCACGCCATTCTCCTGCCTCAGCCTCCCAAGTAGCTGGGACTACAGGCGCCCGCCACCACGCCCAGCTAATTTTTTGTATTTTCAGTAGAGACAAGGTTTCACTGTGTTAGCCAGGATGGTCTTGATCTCCTGACCTCGTGATCCGCCTGCCTTGGCCTCCCAAAGTGCTGGGATTATAGGCCTGAGCCACTGCGCCCGGCTCATAGACATTATTTCTAATGACTGCACAATATTCCCTGGCATGATTGTTCATAGTCTCTAAATTCCCTAAAAGTGGAAATTTTGTTTTAAGTGTACAGTATTATAACTATAAAGTTTTGCAGTAACCAAAATTTAGTTTACTTTTTTAGATTATAAAACTAATACGTGTTATGGAAAATATGGAGAAGAAAGAAAATTACAGTAAATCAAAAACAAATTTATCTCCATTTCTTTCCTACCTAGGTTAATCACTTGTAACACTTTATTTTATTTTTTCCAGGTTCCAGAAGTCTTTCTGCCATCTTTGGCTCTTTGCAGATCTCTTTCCTATGCTTCATTGCCTCAGTTCTCCTAGACAAAACTGCATCTGAAATTCAATAAATTTCTATAATTATATTTCAGGCTTTGCATAAAACCTGTAAAGGATATACTTCATGGCACTGAGTTCCAAATTTATACATAAAACAGATTTCTGCTATTGCATTCCAAATTCAGACATAAAACAGACTTCCAACTTCTTTCACCTGTTGGGCTGGTCCCATGTCACATACTCAATGTGCAGTACTCACTTCTTTGGGCCTCAGTAACCCGTGAGTAGAAATGGGATCATTGTAATAAATCTACTTGCATCAATTTATGTTCCTTGTTTTATAACAGCCATTTCTCCCCAAACTTACTTAAATATTTCTGAGAGTAACTAAAGAATATTGGATTGCTTTTGGTTTGAGATGAAATCTGTGCAGAGTCTGTGCCATGAAGGGCTCTGCCTATATTTTGGTTACAGAAGTTATCTTATTTTGGCAGGGTGCAGTGGCTTATGCTTGTGATTCCAGCACTTTGGGAGGTGGAGGTAGGAGAACTGCTTGAGCCTAAGAGTTTGAGACCAGCCTGGGTAACATAGCGAGATCCCATCTCTACTAAAAAAAAATTAATTTTAAAAATGTTAGTGTAAAGCTCTTTGTGCGTATATTGTCTTATGTCATGTTCTCCTCAAGCAGCCCCTGAGATGAGGAGTCATGTGGGAGTAATTTATTAAGAAGGTGATCTCAAAGGAAGATAGGGAAGGAGAAGGGAAAGAAGGATATGTAAGAGAGAGAAACCAATAAAGTGTGTGATTTTTTTCAAAGTCCAGTTTCAGCCTCATTCAACTTGAGGCCAGGGAATCAGACTTTCAGACACTTGGACTAGTCAGTCACTGCCTAAGAACTGCACAGAGGGTTAAAACGCCCCATTCTTCCAGCTCTGTGCAGATATACTTAAAGACAGTCCCAGTTGTGGCTAGGTGTGGTGGCTCACTCCTGTAATCCCAGAACTTTGGGAGGCCAAGGCAGGTAGATCAAGAGGTCAGAAGTTCGAGACCAACCTGGCCAATATAGTGAAACCCCGTCTCTACTAAAAATACAAACATTAGCTGAGTTTGGTGGCAGTTGCCTGTAATCCCAGCTACTCAGGAGGATCGTTTGAACCCAGGAGGCGGAGGTTGCAGGGAGCTGAGATCTCGCCACTGCACTCCAGCATGGGTGATGGAGCAAGACTCGGACTCAAAAAAAAAAAAAAAAAGACAGTCTCAGTTGCAGGCCTTCAGAAGCAAAGCAGAAAGCAGCTGGAAGAGGCTTACAGAAAGAGCAAAAGGAATGCAGGGTGTCTGTGTGGTGTCAACAGTGCTCACTATTACTGTGAATGAATATCTGAGTACCCCCAAAATTCATATATTGAAGCCTAAGTCCCAAGTCGTTGATATTTGGAGGTGGGGCCTTGGGGAGGTGACTAGGTCATGAACATGGAGCCCTCATAGATGTGATGTCTGCCTTCATAAGAAAAGATGATCTCCCTCTCTCCACCATCTAAGGATACAAGAAGACAGCTGTCTGCAAATCAGGAGGTGGGTCTTCGCCAGTCACGAAGTCTGCTGACACCTGATCCTGGACTTCCTAGGCTCCAGAACTCCAGAAATCAATCTCTGTTGTTTAAATCACTCAGTCTATGGTATCTCGTTATAGCAGCCCAAACTGACTAAGACAATTACACGTGTCAAAATCCTTTCTAATCTGTGGATCTCGGCTTTGTGACTTTGCATGTCTCACAGCCAGCAGAGGATTGTATTATTAATGGTAATCCATGTTGAATTTAATACTAATACTACAAGAATTTTTCATAAAATCAATTTGTTTTTAATCATTTGACTATTGAACTAGTTGTGATTTGAAATCCAAGACAATTAAATCTTTGTAAAATTTGGGTCTTTTTGTAAGATGACTTTAACCACAGAGAAAATGTAAAATTTTAGAAAGTGTAAGACTGTAGTTAGCACTGAGATTAGTATGTAAGGTCTAATGTCATCTATGTGTAGGGCAATCATCAGTGTTACACTTCATTAGAAAGATTGCTTTTAAAAAACAACCAGCGCCTAGGCAGATGGATCACGTGAGGTCAGGAGTTCGAGATCAGCCTAACCAACATGGGGAAACCCTGTCTCTACTAAAAATACAAAAAACTAGCTGGGTGTGGTGGCAGACACCTGCAATCCCAGCTACGTGGGAGGCTGAGGCAGGAAAATCCCTTGAACCTGGGAGGGTCAGAGGTTGCAGTGAGCTGAGATCGCACAACTGCACTCCAGCCTGGGCGACAAGAGTAAAACTCTGTCAAAAACAAACAAACAAACAAACAAACAAAAAATAAGCCAGCTTCACAATGGAAGCAGTTCTATAATTTGTTGGGATTTTGGAATGGCAGTGAGCTACATATCTTTTCTTTCATGTTCTAACATATAGAAGACAAACTAAGTCTTTGTATGTTGGCTAACTCAGCAGGACAGTCTGTGGGAGATTATATCGATCTTTAATACACAATGTACCCATATTGGATATTGATGCATAATTTGGGTCTAATTTCTTCTCTTATCTAAATACCTGTAAACATTTAGAATGAGTTAAATGTATAGGCTCAGAATGACTTTAATAGGCCCTTTTAAATTTATATTTATATACTTAAGTAAGTGCTGATGGCATTGTTGTTTATAATATTAGGTTTCTTTCTGACATCTCAGAATTTTCCTTAGAGCCTGAGACAGGCAGACTGGTTGGTTCCCTATCTTAAGAATGTCTGAAGGAAAAGGATAAAAACACTTCAACTCAAGCTCTAACTTATCTAACTCTCAGCCAATCAGCAATAAAAGACCCAGGAAGCTATTAACTGCAAATTTCTATTTCAGGGGGCTGGAGACGTTCCCAGAGTCCCACATGCAGAGTCAGACTCAAACTCCAATCTGAAGTCACCTTTTCCTCCTTTTAACACTAAAGTTCATGCCCAGGGGTGGAGATTTAAAATGCTAATGCTACATGCAATGTATGAAGAAACATGTTGAGCCATTATGCAGGTGCTAGCAAAACTCCCCCTATACATTCCCTGATGTAACCCTTCCCTATGGAAAGATCCTATACCTAACTGAACCACACAGTAGCTTCGGGGAGCAGTCCATTCCTTTTTCCTCTCTCATGGCTGGCTCCCTGAGAGGTAATAAACTCTCCTTCATTACTGCATCTGGTGATCTCTCTTGATTTCTGTCCTGGGAGATCACAAGATCCCAGGGCACTGGTAACAAGCTTATCACAGATTCTTTGACTTTCTTCAGTGGTTCTGAAATGGGAGAGTTCCCTTGACCCCTTTGCTGGACTTGTGACATGGGTGGCTTGTTTACTTGGTTACCATGCTGAATCCCTTATGGAAGGAAGCACATGAGTGGGTGGGTGTGGGAACCAGAGCAAATGAATGCTGGAACTGGCCTGTTGCTCCTCTCCAGCGGGAGCAAGCTTTGTGTGGGTTCTGCGGCAGTGTCAAAGTGTGTTACAATGGTCTTTTACCTCTGCTGTCTGGGAGGGGCTCTCTGCAAACCTCAGAGCCCCAGAGGGTATGTGTTACAATCAGCGCTCCTTGAACATTTGCTGTCTGTGGATGGCTAAGTGTTAACCAGCTCAGTGGAGGGTCAGGGTGACAACCTTTTACACTTTGCTGTCTTGGTACCTGAGTCCAGGTACCAGGAAGAATCAGGTCACATGAACAAATTGAAGGCGGTGAATGTGGAGGATTTTATTGAGTGGTAAAAGTGGCCCTCAGTAGGAAGGGGAGCTGAAATAGGGGTGGAGCAGGAAGATAATCTTCCCTTGGAGCCTGCTGTGTCTGGCTGAACTCTTCTCTGACCATAGTAGTCCCTGACCTCCAGCTGCTTCTTCTCATTTCAACATCTAGACACTTCTCTCTTCTGTGTGTGTGTCCACTGAGTCTGGTGCTTGGGGTTCTTATGCGTACAGGATAGAGGGTGGGGTGGGGTGGGCCAAAAGGCAATATTCAGGTGCGAAAACAGGGATAGTTCTCACTTTGGGCTGTAGGTCCAGGCTTGTGAGTGGAGCCCTTGCCAAAGACCCTGCCATCTTCTACTAGTATTTGCCTGCCTTCTGTCCATATCAGTCCAAGACAGTCTGTGCAATTTGGAAGCAGCCAAATCTAAACAGTGTAAAATCTGGATAGTCAGGCAGAATAAGGTTGGAAAAAAATACATAGTTACATAGAATAAAGCTGAAAAAATTAGCTGAGTAATACTCTGTGTGCACACCTATGTGCACATATAACAAAGTAATAAGTTCTATTTCCTTAGATGTCTCAAAATGTATCTTGAACATATGACAAATAGTTAATGTTCTCTGGGTGACTGCACTGAAGCCCACCACTCACATGGCACACAAATGTCATTTTTTGGTGTGTGATTAAACTTGCCATATTATAATCACAACTTTTAAATACTATATAGAAGCATTAATGTTTTTATTTTTCCTTTTAGATCCTTCACTGAAATCAACCCAATCTGCGCAACAATTCACCAAGGGTGTTGCTATCTCCAATTTCAGGATACATTTTTCATCACCAATATTCAGGTTAACGGGCACTCCTCAACCCTTTGTCAGTCCCTGCCCAGTGTCGCTTTTGAGACTGAACTCTGGACTGCCCTTCCATGTTCTCTTTTCTGTAAAAAGGAGACTTTTCATTTCTGGCAGCACCTAGGAGACAGCAAAGTTAAACGTTGTGTTTCATCACAATCAGTCTTAACTAGCTAAAACTAATTAAACACTAGGAATATTGAGTAACCCACCTACCCTCACTAGACCCTTTCTGCATCTAACTGAAGATGTTCATGATCAAGAAGCAAGAGGCTCTTTCAGCTCTCATGTACAGATCTCAGCCTTGTATGAAAGCTAGTTCTCAGTGCTTAATTAGCACCAGCAGCATGGCCCTACACTTCGTAGCATTTAAAACCTTGAGTTTTGTCCTTCGGTCCACATATGCAGTTGTTCCGTAATAAGCTCATCTCACCTCCAGGCACCCCCTGACTCTGTGGCCCATGGTTTTTGTATTTGTCTTTGTCATCTCTAATTACCCTCTTCTGCCTCACCACTACTTAATTATTTATCCTTCTCAGAACCTCTGGAGTGTATTGTACTATATTTTCCTTTTAAAATATGTTGCCAGTGTTCTTAGTTTATCATTTATATGACATTTTCTATGGCAAAGTACATCCCTAATACAAAACCTTACACAATCTCATTAAGGGCAGATTGCTGATATCTAATTTATTTTCCCATTCCTAGAGGTGGTGGTCTTCAAAGTGTGGCCTCCAGACAGCAATATCAATATCATCTGGGAATTTGCTAGAAATGTAAATTCTCAAACCCCAGCTCAAACTCAATGGATCAGAAACTCGGGGTGTGGGGCTCAGTAGTCCTTCAGGTGTTTCTAACCACATATTCAAATTTGGCAATCATTTACTCAGGATATTACTCCTGGTAGTGTCTTAATAAATGCCTATTGGGTTGACTCTGATAATCCTTTCTCTCAGGCTGTCTTAAAAAGAGGTGAATCCAAAAATTCCAGAAAGAAATGAGGAAAAAAGTTAAAAAGAATGAAGTAGGGATTTTAGGTTTATGAGCCATTAGAGGGAACTGAGTCTTCACAAAGAAACACAGTACCCTGATTTCCTATCTCATGCTTAATTTTCCTACATTGTCTCACCTCAGCTGCGTGATTCCATGTATCTTGCTAACCCTTCTGTTTGCCTTCTGTAAGGTTACATGTGAATTCTGAGAAAATTCTTTTTCAACTTTCTATCCCTTATTCCCATTTCAGTCTATGTCTTCACAGAAAATTATCAAAACAAAGCTGAGCAGTTTCTGTAGAATCTTGGTTCATTCACCAAATTTTTCAGCAAGGGCTTGTTCCCTTTGCACATCTTCACTAAACTTGGAGCTTTTTGATGACTCTAATTTTCTATCACCACCATAGTCTTTAGATGTTCAGTGGAACAGGGAACCATTAGGTTCCCTGCACAGGTTGCTTGGGGCAAAGATGGAAGTTGGAAGTAGGAAAAGCGTGGAGTTAGAATTGGATGATGAATGCTGAAGCAAAAGAGGACTCAACGTCTCTATGGTTTTGCTTTGTGCTGGGCCTTCCTAAGTCTATGTGAGCACCTGATAATTGTTCATTTGATTATATCAAGCTCTTTGGAGCAGTGGCTCTCAACTCTGATTAGGATGTTGGAATCCTTTGGAAGAATTTTTTTTTTTTAAATCTATGGGCATGGAACCCAGTCATCAGTATTTTGAAAAATTTCCCAGATGGTTTCCATGAGTAGCCAAGTTTGAGAACCATGGTTTTGGATTTCCCAATTGAAGATTGTAAACCATGACATCACTTTGCCTATTTTTCTAAATATTCCTCTTTCTACAGTTAGCTTTCAAAAGTGAGACTACAACTGGATCAAAGAATTACACAAGAAAAGGGAAACTGAGCCATCCTTCAGCAACTCCAGGAGCAAAATCAAGGTCCATACAATGATGGGGTAGTAAATGCTAATACCGTCTATCTCCTTCCCTTGTATTTATCCTTTGTATTTATTCCCTTGTGTTCCCTGGTTTCCCTGCGCCCCCTTTCCTCTCTGGCTTCCTATTCTCCCTTTGTGGCAAAATATCCACTATTCTTGAAGAAAGCTAACCAGCAAACCTGCTAATATTTAAGCCTCAGTGACCCAAAAGGTAACTAAACTTGGATGAACATTTGCATTTCTAAAGAAATTATCTGAAGACAAAAATGTCTAATTCAAAAGACTGAAATGCAAATTGTTATATTTCAGGCTAGAAAGGTATCTAATCCAAGGAACTTCCTTATCACGCTCTGGAAGACAGTGTGCTGCCTCATGGAAGGCCATTGTAGATGTCCAACTCAACATTGCAGAAAAACAAACAAACAACAGTATAGAAGCATTGGCTTGGGATTGAGAAATGATATTAGTATGGTGCAAAAGTAATTGCAGTTTTTGCGCTTGAAAGTGATTATTAAAACTGCAATGACTTTTGCACCAACCTATGGATTAGTAATTGATTCACAAAGACATGACACATAAGAAAACCAAGTGCACTGCTTGGCACATAGTAGACATTCAACAAATGCTTTCACTGACAACTTTTTCTTTCCTCCTCAATCATTCACTTTTTAGAATCCTTGAAAAACATTTTACAAATTTTCCAAATATTCAGGAAACGTAAAATAACACCAGATTTAGAGAAGAATTATCGACTGTAGCCAATTTTTGGACCTATACATTTTTTAAACTATGTGATGGGAATCTCTTCATTTTTTAGAGCAATATGGATGCATATCAATTACAAACCTTGCTAAATATCCTTTCTATCTCTGAGGCAATAAAATTCATTATCCTGGTTAGTTTGAGGATATACTTAACCCATAAACACCAACAGCAAGTATAGATTCAGACATTTGTATCTATAACTTAGACAATTTAAAATGCAATATTAAATAATCCAAAAATTGTTCAAAGCTCAGTACCTTTTCACACATTAGTACTTTAATTATCAACTTTCTTTTAAAGAGTAAGTGAGTAGAAAAGAGTTAGTAAGTAGAAAAGAGTAAAAGAGGTCTTTCTTTCACAATTTGCCAAGACATGCATCACTTATTTAAAATCAAACAAAATGCTGTTTGAAAAACAAGAAGGATGGCAAGAATGAAGCTCCTTCATGCAAGGTACCTCTGACTACTCTCTAAAGACAGATACTATGGCATGGTCATAGAATTATTGCAGAAAAAAATGTGTCCACTGAGGCCACTTCCTCCAGAGGTAAGGTTTAACTTATGGTAACATGCTATGGGTCAACAGCTCAAGATGAGGTGTGTGGCTGGCAATTTAAGTGTAAAATTAGATTTCGGCATAATCAATCATCCGATAGCACATCCAAATGTATTCTGCATTTGCACATTTAATTAATTATGTCTTAATTGAAAACATTTTGCTCATAATGATCAGTTCTAATTTTATTCCAAATTAAATTAGTAGGGGAAAAATTTAGTTTGAGAATTTATTTATTTATATATATAAAGAAAAAGTAAAAATAATGGATTTTCTCTTCTCTTCTTACAAGGAAGTGTCTTTCTGCTCATTTAGAGGTACAAAGGAAAACATTTAAAACATTCCAGATAAATAAATTGCATTTCATCTGAATGAACATCTAACTTTGGAGACGGAGAAAACCTTCTTTTGTATTGTTGCAGATATGCCTATTATAATATTGGTATAATTACTTTTTCAGCTACAACTCAGATTTCCTGGGTCAGTGCAAAAGACCTTGTTTATTTAGAAGAAGAGATTCTCTGAGAAAGTGGCTCATTAGTCTTAGATTCCTGGACTACACGGTCTGATCTACAAATTAAAATAGCTACTTAAATTCCCTTTATGAAAATTGTGCCTGATAGGGCACTTCCATATGCAATGAGGTTTGTATTTGCACATCTAGAGCATCCAGGAAATCAGAGAAGGTGGGTTTTGTGTCTTTAGATATGCTACAGTTGATAAACCCTAAGATTCAGATATTAACTATTGGATAAGCTCTTGCATTTCCCATAACTGTAGCTTTGAAGTCATTCATTACCTTAATACTAAGGAAAGAAAGTCAGAAAATCCAAAGAGAGAGAATTCTTAGTTATGATTTTTGGACATATAATTAGAAAGAAGTCAGATTTGGCTTTTACAATTAATGCCATATAATGTCACACAAAGTGTTTCCTGCAGTGTGCTCAAAGAGGTCAATTTGTGATTTATTTGCAAGTCATAGATCTGAAATTACTGACTTGTGTGTGTAACAATGTAGCTCTAACTTGGGCATTTAATTTAGCATTACACATAGCTCCTCTTCAATACTGATCCTTGCCCTGAACAAGATGTCATTTCATAAACCAAATTAAACATGGTACTTACTGTGGTTTAAATACTAAGACAGATTAAATGTATTGTCCAGTTTCACAGATCAGCAATGCTTCTCTTCCTGTATCACTAGCTCATGATGGTAACATAAGGGACCAGTCTGTGCCAGTGGATGGGCCAGAATTAAAAGAAGATAAATGTTGCTGTCCTGCCTGAAATAAAACTGGGCACCCAAGGTGTCAGAGAGTTGTCTGATATGCTGTGAACTGAATGTCCCATATATATACATTTCAGCCTTTGTTAAATAAGGTAGAATTTTTTCTGGAAGATTAAAAACCGTCTTTCCACATCATTGAATTAAAATATTTAGTCAATAAGTAAATCACTGCTATTTTCATCAATATTGGAGTTGTTTCTTCAAGTTTGTGCATTTTCTCAATTAGAAAAAAAAGTCTAATTTGTTTAAATAATGAGAAGTCAACATTGAACTGTTGTCTACTCAATAGCCACAATTCCTTATTTCTTGTTTACAATGATCATAGATTGTTTATGTTTGTATTGTTGCAACAATTTCACAGAATATGGATTCCTCTCCCAATCTGAGAGGATGAGCCATGACTGGTCTAGGCCATGAATATTGTGGTAGATTGTATTGTGTGTTCACAATTCTTTGTTCCCTGGCCAGGTGCAGTGTCTCACACCTGTACTCCTAGCACTTCGGGAAACTGAGGCAGACAGATTGCCAGAGCTCAGGAGTTCAAGAATGGCCTGGGCAACGTGACAAAACCCCTCTCTACTAAAAATACAAAGAATTAGCTGGGTATACTGGTGTGCACCTGTAATCCCAGCTACTTGGGAGGCTGGGGTGTGAGAATCACTTGAATCCGGGAGGTGAATGATGCAGTGAGCTAAGATTGCGCCACTGCACTCCAGCCTGGATGACAGAGCAAGACTCTGTCTTGGGAAAAAAAAAATTTAAAAAGAGGATTCTTGTTCCCTCCCTGTCCTTACCATGCTTTAATGAAGAAAGATAATATTTCCCTGTATCATTGACTTTAGGCTTGACTATGGGATTGCTCTACCCAGTAGAATTTGGGTAGGTTAATAGTAATAGAAGTAACTGAGCAGAACTTTAAAGAAGCTTCTCCTCTTCAACTCTTGCTCAGCATAAAAATCAAATGCCCTAAGTAGTCGGTGTCTTTCAACATGGGTCTAGGAATGAGAGTCTCCTGGAGCACACCTGAATCTCATCTGTAGTCTAAGGTAGAACTGCTGCAACCAATTCACAAAACTAATGAGCAAGGAGTAAACGCTTGCTGTTATAGGTCATTAGCTTCTTGTCATGTTTCTTAAGCATCATGGGAGCAAAAGCGAACTAATACAAATGTTAATGTAATTCCCTTTGCTTGTGATTGATTTAGAGATGAACATTTGTCCTGTTTCCAGCTAATAGAATGTATTTAGGAAGAATGCCAAAGGAGGGAGCTAATTAGTAGGATTTTGACCTCTAATGAAAATGATGGCCAAATATATGAAATTTTTTCTTTCTTTGGTTTTATTGTTTAAAGACATAATTATTTAAGTTGTGTTAGTAGTGTGTGATCTTATAACTGTAAGGAATTACATAGAATGAAAATGGAATGTGCTGTGGTGGCAGAACAGAAAGAAGTTGGGTGATTGACATTGTTGAGCTGCTGCAGGAAATCTGGTAGTCTCCATTTCCAGAGGTATTGTAATGTAGAAAAATTGAATAACTTTATTGCTTAAGTCACTATAAGAATGTCTTCTGTTACTTGCAACCCAATGCACTCAACTAATAAAATATGTTTCTAGAAATACACTTGCCTGCACTCTTTTTAAGACACGCAGACCACATACACACAGATATTTTTAAAGGTCTCATACTACATAAATTATACTATTTTTTAATTTAAAAAGATAATATGGGCCAGGCACAGTGGCTCACACCTGTAATCTCAGCACTTTGGGAGGCCAAGGCAGGTGGATAATGAGGTCAGGACATCAACACCATCCTGGCTAACATGGTGAAACCCCATCTCTACTAAAATAAAAAAAACTAGCTGGACATGGTGGCACACACCTGTAGTCCCAGCTACTTGAGAAGCTGAGGCAGGGGAATTGCTTGAACCCAGGAGGCAGAGGTTGCAGTGAGCCGAGATCGCACCACTACACTCCAGCCTGGTGACAGAGCAAGACTCCGTTTCAAAATAATAAAATAAAATAAATAAATAAATAAATAGAATATAATATGATATTTTTTACATTATAGCACCTGTACATTATAAGACTAAAATCTGTCTCATTTTTTAAAGTAACTGCCTAGTACTTTGTGCATGAACACCCTATGCCTTCAAATTGAATTTGAGGATCAACCTCAGTTAGCTATTTTCATAAAATAAATTTAAAAATACATAAAAAGATGAAAAATGTGAGAGAAACATTAAGTGAAATGGAATTTGAATTCATAAGTTGTGATATCCACCTAAATGAGTCACCAAGAGAGAAAACATGAAAAATGAAAAACAAATACAGAAATAATAGAAAAAAACTTTAAAAGGTGAAGAATAAAGAAACACATAGTATAATGTCACTACCCACTCAGTGCTAAGTTAAATGGATTTCTTGAGAAGACTCCAAAAGCAGGTACAAATTTTGAGTATGTGTGTGCACGTGTGTATGTATGCGTGCACACACATGTTAAATGTGTACAAAATGTTTTAAAAATCACTTTTATTGAAATATTGCATAAGCACATCTAAGAACAAATTTTAAGCTTGATGAATTTTTACATTTTTAACACAGCCATTTAACTATCAGCTAAGACAGGAAATAAAACATAACCAGCAACTGTCACCTTGTTTTATATTCACTATCAATCCTTACTCTTTTATTAATTTGAGATAGAGTCTCATTCTGTTGCTCAGGCTGGAGTGCAGTGGCATGATCTTGGCTCATTGCAACATCCACCCCCTGGGTTCAAGCAATTCTCATGCCTCAGCCTCCCAAGTAGCTAGGATTACAGGCACCCACCACAATGCCCAGCTAATTTTTTAAAATTCAGTAGAGACAGGGTTTTGCCATATGGGCCAGGCTGACCTCTAACTCCTGGCCTCAAGCAATTTGCCCACCTCAGCCTCCTAAAGTGCTGGGATTGCAGGCATGAGTTGACCATGCCTGGCCCATTACTCTCTTTTTAATACCCCAAAGGCGACTAATATCCTAATTTCTCACACAAGAGATTGGTTTTGTCTGGGTGTTGAACTTTCTGTAAAGGGAATATCAGTACATTGTTTGCCATATTGATCTATGTTGTTTTATATAACAATAATGCATATTTATTCATTGTTCTGCAGTATTCAATGTAGAAATAGATCACAATTTATTTCCTATTTCTTCTCCTAATGGATATATTTGGGTTGGTTTCAGTTATTGTTATTATGAACATGATGCTTTAAATATTCTTGTTTTTTTAAGTAAAAATATGTGCAGATTTATAGCTCAACAGAAAAAGCTCTTTTTACCTGGATATCTGGATTTTTTACTCTTGGTGAAGATAACTGCAATGAGATTTATCATGTATGATTTAAAATCAGGAAATGCCTCCTGGTAACCTGCAGGGTCAGTTTTTCACTGATGGTTTACAACTGGCCTAATTGGTTTGACAAACCTAGCTTGATTACATGGACAAGGAGACACAGAAGGCTTGTTGAGAATTTCTCTTCCAAGCCCTCCTGAAAGCAAGATTGCCAGCACACTCTGTGTCTGTGAATACTTGTAGCCCTGGGTAGCTTTCAACATGGGATGTCTTTCAGACTCCCAGTTCATGCCTGCACTCTCTTTCACTTGCTGCACCATATCTTTGCCTTTAAATAAAAGCCCCATGTAAATATGTTCTGTGGAATGTGGTGGTTCCTTTCAAATATCCAAACAAGAAGCTTTTCAGTATGTATACATTTCTATTGAGAATATACCTAAGAATGAATTTGCTATTTGCTGGTTCATAAAAAAATATATATATATTGATATATTGATATTTAGACAAAATTTAGAAGTAAAATACACACAAAAATTTCTTGAACCATTAGAGAATAAGTTACTGACCTGATTCCCAATTATCACCAAATATTTTGGGATTTATTCCTTACAAACAGGATTTCTCCTACATATTCACAACACAACTATCAGCATTGGTTGCATTCCCGCTAATACCCTGTTACTGTCTAATCCCAAGACCCCATTCAAGACCCTGGCACTCTACATTAAGCTAACCCCTGTGTGTAGTTACCTTCTTCACTCTACTCTGGCTCCAACACCTCATACTTGGCCACCCTCATTCTTGGATGCCATCCTTGGGCTCCAACCTACCCCTAGATTATTATCCATTTCACATAGATACTCTTCTCATCCTTCCTCAGCTAAACCCATGTGGGTGCTCACCCGACCCTGCTCAGTTAGGCTCTGACACACCAAACATGCTACATCACTGTGATGATGCCCTTTTCATCTTGCCTGGATTCTGCCACCACTTCTGCACGGACTCTTTCTCTTGTTCTTTGGCTTTGATACCTGGCAACTTGGAGCCCTCTTATACAGATGCCCCTTTCATTCTATTTAGACCACAAAAATCCCACAATGATCTACCTCTTCTACATGCAAATCCTTTTTATCCCATTCTGTGCCATTGCCTTACATAGGTACTAATAGCCTGTTGGGTTTAGACACCAGGTGATGGATAATACATCTATCTGGATGCTCCCTCACTTTGTTTTGATTCTGACACCCCACGTGGGTCACCTACATGCATTGAAGCCGTTACTCAGTTGTGGCTTCAATCCATGTGAGGCAGCCTTCTTCTGTAGACAGAGGAATTAACCATTTTTCCCTATTCCAAAAATTAACCATTTCCCCAAAGAGCATGGGTTTCTGTCATGGAGAAATAGTGTTTGGATACAAAGGTCTAGAGGCTAGGTGTTCTAGGTTTTCTCACTTCACAAAGCTAAGAAATACATACGCATATGCCAACCAAAGCATACCATAAGGGCAAAATGATGACCTTTTTGAGGTTGGAGGTCACTATCTTTCCATCCTCTCTTCCTTAGAGTATTTCCTTGAAATCTTAATAGGTCCAAATAATAAGTTTACCCTTTTGATTTTGCAATGGAAGAATGCGAACTTTCTGATCCTTGGAATTGTAAACAAATGCCTTCAAAACTTACTTGGGAGTTTTTCCCAAGAGGACTATCTTAGGATGTAGCCCTTTGTCTCTTGAGGAGATGAGAAGTTATTCTCACTTCTGCTTTGCTAAATAAATTATGTGAAAGTCTCTCTAGACGTTTTAGTCACTTTTGTAGTACCTACGAGCATAGAAATCTGACCATGTTCATGTAGTAATAAACTGTGTTCTCTTTTCTATGTTGGTTCAGAGAGGTCTTTGTTAGTATTATTTTATTTCCAACAAACACACACCCTATATTTCTGTATTGTTACTTTCTAGAGATGGATGACTTTGGATAGTCAAATATTGATAGAAAGGCACTAATGAAAAGTAATTCAGAAAAAAACGCATTTACAGATTTGGTGACAGGAAATAAAGAAATTTTTCCTGTTGAGCTCCAATTATCTCTGAAAGGTAGAAGGGAAGTCATTAGTTGAGAGTATACATGGAATTGGAGGTGGAAGTTTTGAGAAAAATGGAGGCTTATAAAATTAAAATAAGTGTTTCCAATAATGTGAAACAGAACTGATTAAAGAACAAAGCAGACATGATTGCCGAGGAGTCTCTCAGATGAGTTCACGTTGATCACTGTAGTCTATTGTTTCACAATAACTCATTCCAAAGCAAGTTGCATATTGGATTCACCTGGGATCTTTTTAGTTATACTGATTCCTGGGTCCCACCTGCAGAGATTCTGTTGTAATCACTCAGGAGTCTGACATCAGCATGCAGATTTCAAAAGTTCCCCAAGTGATTTTAAAGAGTCTTGAAGATCAAGAACCATTGACCCAGACAGAATGTTCATCACCTTTATTGTTTTCCACAAAAACCTACCATGTAAAGAATTTGTGAAGATAGAAAAGTGTATTGCAAATTAGAAATTGAGAGTTGAATTGGCAAACAAATTGAGTCAAATTAAATTCTGAGTTTTAAAACTTTCCTATGGCCACCCCAAGAGTGTGGAACCTTCCCTGGGCCTTCACCCCATTGTCTCCAAAGTTAAATCATTTCACTAACTCTTCTCTACTTCCCCAGTCTCTGCTTTCTGCCTGCCTTTTCCTAGTCTACCTGACTCTGTGAACTATAGGTTGGTGCAAAGGTAATTGCAGTTTTTGCCATTAAAATTGATGTAAAAAACCGCAAATTACTTTTGCACCAACCTAATAAAACTTCTCACTCCATCACTCAGAGTGATTCAGCTCTCACTAACAACTTGGTGTTCTCCATTTTCCTTTAGCATGGACTACAGCTATTCATCACTTTTGAGAATTTTTAAGAAGCAACATTCTTGCATGTGATCTGGTTTATAGAACCAGAATAAAAGGTCAGTGCTGACTCCAAAGTTTCCCAGACCCAGGAGCTCCTCTGAAATATGTGGCAGAGACAGACCTGCAGGATAAAGACAAGATATGCATTATTTTCTCATTCATTCCATAGATAGCTAGTCCCAGCCTACCGTATCTCAGTATAGAGAGCTGGTCCCAGCCTACCGTTATCTATCTCAGTATAGAGAGCTGGTCCCAGCCTACTGTATCTATCTCAGTATAGAGAGCTCGTCTCAGCCTACTGTATATATCTCAGTATAGAGAGCTCATCCCAGCCTACCATATCTCAGTTCAATGAAAGAAAAAAGATAGACAAATAGATACAGTAGAGTGTAGTCCATATAATGGTTTAGTGTACATAGGAAGTACACAAGTACAGTAACATATGGACAAACCAGAGGATGGGAGAAGAAGGGAATTGAGAGAGCATTACAAGAAGTGAAGAACCCAGGGTCTGAGCTAGCCTCCTGAATCCACATGTATAGAGTTGTAGAATTAGAGTACTACAAAGGATGTTAGAAATCGTCTAATGTAATCACCCTTTGTTACAGATTAGAAAATAGAAGTTTCATAACCTAGGAGTTGAACTGCATTGCAGAAAGTCCCACAACAAGTCAGGGGCAATGCCAGGATTAAATTGGAATCTGGGTTCATTGACAACTGGCCCAGTGATACTCCCTCAACAGGTGAATTTCTAAGGTTCTATGAGCTCTGCTACAGGAGGGAATAGGCCACCAATAGGGTCGCTGGTGGCAGTAGAGGCCTAAACTTGCATGGCTTACACCTGTGTCTGCAAAGTGACTGACTCATTCCAGTCCCATCTGTCCACTCTGCAGTACTTCTTCTCAGAAGTTACCAACGGGGGACATGCTGGATAGATAATTTGGCTTGAGCATAGGGTGTGAGGGAAGGGCACATACTGAAAATAGGAAGGAGAATGAGAAACCTGAAACAAGAACCAGCCTAACAAATACTATACCTTTGAATGGTAAAGCAGGCATATGGTATGGCTTTAGAAAATGACAAGATAACAAAGAAGAGCAACTAAGACTAGAAAATTGTGACTTTGGGATCTTGTGTCTGAAATAAATGGAGAGACACTTTGGGGAGTGGCAGGCAATGAAGACACATCTACCGTCTGAGGAGGTGACTCAGAGAAATTTAAAAGAGGTTTTTTTTGTTTTTTTTTTTTGTTTTTTTTTTAAAGTCTGATTCAAATATAGTGAAGTGAAGGAGGGTAGATCATTCATTCTCAACTCACTGTGCTTAGTTTCTTAAACGCTGGCCGAATTGTAAAAAACATTTTTGAATGGGACAGTTCTGGTGTCAGCTGTTCTTTCTTTTCTTTTTATTTACCCACTGCTAAAGACTACCATAGAGACATTCTCTACATTCAGTTAGTTAGTTTGACATTTCCCAATTTCCACATTTTAAATTATAGCCTAGGAAACTTCTTTACTTGGCGAAAGATACTCTTATATTAAAACATAAAACTTTTCCCAAGCTTCCACTAGTTCATCCAGTAAGCAATTTCTTCATTACACACCAGGGGTCAGTATTGGATTATTAATTTACATGAGCTATTAATTTTTACTTTCCCAGTAATAAAAATGAGAAACAAAATACCAAAAATTGTTATTGTATTAGAGCTTTAGTGTTAGTTCCTTAAGCAAGTATCATCTGTGCAGACATGCATAGATCATGAATGGTTTAAGAAAAATACAAAAGAAAAAGAAAAAAAGCCATCACAATGAAGGCAGCCTTTGTTCTTGAGAAAGGTGGCCTTTGTTCTTTAGGAAGACATCCATGACTCATTCCAGGCACATTAATTATGCTGCTTTTACACAAAAGTTAGTTACTTTTATATGTGAGAATTGTTCAGAACTAGTAGTATTAACAGACATGCTGGTAGTGAATTGGAAAGATAACGATAGTTTTTAGAGCCTCATTCAAATCTGCATATCTAAAACAGTGTATCAATTTGGGATGGCCAAAGTTACAGATAATTTGGAGAAATAAAATAGGGGCCCAGCAGTAAAATAATGACTGTATCTCCAGAAGCTTTAAAATTAAATGGAAAGAAGAAAAGACTAAAGGCAGATCAAGCTATTATACTGACTACAGACATATTAAAGGCTTTCCACAGAAAGAGAAAATAGATTAGTCTTGTTTTACTCTAGTCAACAGAGGGTAGAATTATAGAACTGGAGATTGCAGCTGCATATAAGATGGAATTTTTTTTTTTTTTTTTCTGAGACAGAGTCTCGCTCTGTCACGAGGCTGGAGTGCAGTGGTGCGATCTTGGCTCACTGCAAGCTCCACCTCCCAGGTTCATACCATTCTCCTGCCTCAGCCTCCCGAGTAGCTGGGACTACAGGCACCCATCACCATGCCTGGCTAATTTTTTTAAAATTTATTTTTAGTAGAGATGGGGTTTCATGAGATAGAATTTGTAAGACTCATAGCAATTCCAACATTTTTGCTTAAGGTGCTATAGGGAGTGCCAACATCTAGTATCAGAACAAACTAGATGAATGCCAAAATCTCTTCTATTTTAAGGTTATATGAGAAGGTGATTATGATGCCAAATCCAAATTCCAAACCTCCTTCCAGGTATATATATTTGGGTGGCACCTGCTTTAAGAAGTCTCCCTTAACCTGCCAGAATACAGTTTGCTCATGCTTCTAATACTATGAGCATAAATTGTCTTTTGTCACCTTTTGAACCATATTGTACATTTAGTATTATTTAACTTTGTGTTGTTATGTCTTATCTAAAACCAAGATTCTTCTTTTAGGAATACATGTTATTTTATCCTCTGTGACACCTCACACAATACGATGGAGTTAGTAGATACTCGGATAATATTTGTAGTCTGAACCTATTTCCTTATCTAAAAAGAAATGAATAAAAACACCTACTTTACCTGCCTCACTGAGCTGTTTTGAAGATCAAATGAAATAATGTGCCTGAAAGCACTTTGAAAAGTATAAAATATTATACAAACGTAAGGCATTATTATTTCAGAGGGGGGTTCTCTCAGTTATAACCTCCATGTCAGCTTGAACATAACAGCAATAAAGGAACATTTTTTAAAACTTAATCTGAAAAGAAACTTGTCCCTTCTGGGCACAAATTATAAAACTCCCCCCAAAAAATGTTTGTATGCATTTTTGTTTGTTTGTTTCTAAATAGCATAATGAGCTATGATCTTTCACGGAAAATGTTGCTCTGATAGAAGTAATTCACAATGTAGAAAGTTGCCCTTGTGTACTTTCAGGAAAGAATTGCAAACAAATGAGCTATTTTGTCTTCTCAAGCAAAGGGACTTCCCAAGCATGGGTGGCAGCTGTTCAAGTCCATCTGGTCAAGAATTCACTAAGATCATAATGTGAAAGTTGCTCAAATGCAGATTTGCACGACAGCCTGCAAATGTTCCTTTGGAGATGAAATGGTTTCTCAGGCCAATAATCTGCATATTTAAAAGTCTCTAAATACAGGTTTATGGAATAATTCATAACAGCTTAAAGGAACTATCATGGTACACTGGGAAAGTCATCTATATTGCAGGATAGATTTCTTCTGTTGGTTGGTGAGCATTTGTTTATAGTCTGTCTTGACTGTACCATGATTTTATAAGCAGTTCTTTTATTTTTTTTAAAGCATCATTTTGGGACAAAATATTGTGAACAAATAGGGAATATGACTATATTTGTGAAACCCCTTGTTAATTTCAAAGTGATATTTTAAACCTTGAATAAGACATGTGTGCTCATAAATAAGGAGGGAAAAGAAATAATTAACTCAATGTTCATAAGAGCTTCTCTTATGAATAAGAAAGAGATAAGTGATAGAACTATAATCTACAATCTACTCTGATAGTATATTTGCATCACGTCTTAAGCTTTGTTTAGTATTTTAACATGCTGTTTCTTATTATATGTGAAGAATGCTGTGAAGTAGCATGTCAATGTTTTGCAGATTAATAAACTGATGTTAAAAGAGGTTAAGTGACGGATTTTGTACTTCCATTATCTCAAAAGTGCAACTAAAACTGCACTTAGGATTGCCACTCCTTTCTGGGGCCATGGCTTTGGTCCTATTTTCTGTAAGTCTCTGGATGACCTCTGTCCACCCGCTGCCTCTGAGTGCTCTCCTCTCCTTGGCCTTCCTCCCTGGTTTTAGTCCAACACAAGTCACCGCTCTTCAGAATCCTCATGAAACTTCAGGAAAATTGACTGGGTAGGGCTTGTTTCAGAATTATCCTCCAGCGATCTAGGGCTGATTTAGAATTCAGAGAAAGAAGCAAAAGTGCTTATCAAAATGTCTGTTCTAGAGGTAAGCTCAGAGGCACCATGGCAATCCCCACATTTCCCTAGGATGTCTTCAGAAATACCTGATATTGCCATCTCAGGCCCAGATATCATCCATCAGCTGAAGGTCATGGGCAACATTCACATTTTCAGAGTAAACACGGTTTTAGAAGTCTGTGGGCAATCACTAGTCATGCAGGGAGTTCCAGGGACCAGCCAGTTGTTCCTTTCATGAGTTAGGAGGCAGTAAGGACATCACTGTGATCATTTCCACTGAAAACACAAATTTAAGTCCACTCTGCTACTCAGCAGTTAATGCTGACTTTTGAAAATTATGAAGCAATTATCACCATGGTCTCCTTCTAGGTTTATCAGTGCAGTCAACTCAGAAAATTTTCATTCCTTCAGTATATCCAGCTCCAGCTGATCAGAAAGGGAACAATGAAAACAGGCTGACATTTGATTCAGAGGTTCTGGAAAGAAAGTGGACGTGGCAACAAAGTGACTGCACTTACAATCGTCCAACCTAACGTCATCAGGGTCCAGGGTAGACCATCTGGGGCTACAGGGGAGAGAAGCCAGTTTCAGAAGCTGTCTATTATAAGCAGCTCTGATTAACATCTTAAGACCACAAGACAAATTATCATTGGTATTTGGAGGCGAAAGGTCTTGGATGCTCTGGGCCTGGGTGAATATCTGGGTCTAACTCACAATTCTCAGAAAGGCCTTCTGGGTCCATTCCCGATGTATTAACAAAATGCCTGAAACACAGTGGGGTTTGAGCAAATGATAGAATGAATGTTTATGGAAGGACAATTCTCTGACCTCTTCTACTACGTCCTTTAAAGAAAGGTTCTCAGAATTTATGGTTAAAGTATTGTGTAGGTTGAGCATTCCTAATCCAAAAATCTGAAATTCACATTTTTTGAATGCTGACCCGATGTTACAATGCTCAAAAGGAAATGCTCATTAAAGCTTTTCAGATTTCAGATTTTTGAATATGGGATGTCAACCAGTAAGTTTAATGAAAATATTGAAAATTTTTTAAAAATTCCAAAACACATCTTATCCCAAGAGTTTTGGATAAGGAATACTCAACCTGTATTTCAATTGTTTGCTTGTTTGCCCAGTCATCAAAAATGAGCCAGGTACAGTGGCTCATACCTGTAATCCCAGCACTTTGGGAGGCTGAGGCTGGCGAAGATCCATTTCAGGAATCAGGGATCCCGAGACCGGACAATAAACATCAAAGTCAGATCTTATGATAGACCAGTTATCGGAGGACAATAAATCCGGAAGAATCAACAGGATTGGTGGAGTTAATAATCGTCCGTCTCGATCCGGTAAGACATATCCACGCGGCGCGGCGGCGGCGGCGGCGGCGCGCGGCGCGCGCGCGCACGCGCGCGCGTCAGAAAAAAGTCATATAATCATCTCAGTCATAAAACTTCGATCAATCAGTTCAGATCATCCGGGTCAGGTCGTCCTGGTAATATGAGATAAAGGTTAAACCGGATCGTCGGATCGGTCCATCCGTCATAATCAAATTAAGATGAAGCGATAGCAGGTTGTAGTTCAGTTAAGTAGATACCCATGAAGGGTTACAAATTAAGTGTTGGCCTGTCCAAACAGATGGATGCAGTATGAGACAATTGATCCTTAAAAGAAGGATAGCAAATTGAAATTAGAAATATTTGGCATTTCAGACCAGGGTCCAAGACATGGTCCAGGATCCAGGACTGGAGTACCCTTCCTGAGGGCAATGACACGTAAAAAAAAGAATCAAGCTGAGGAATCAGACTTGGGTGCTCAGGAATCAGACTTGGGTGACTGGAGAGCAGGAGACTAGGTAACAGACTGAGATCCACTTAGCAGAACCAGGGTGTTTTCTCGGCATTAGCTCAGAGACAAAGAAAAAAATGATGAAACCACAGCTTGTAGACATGTAGTCATGTACATCTCCTTAGCATCATTTCAGGATTCGTGCTGAAAGTTAAGGCAATGGTGAAGCTAGGGGGACTTTAGGTGGTCATAGCTCAGGAAGGAAGGGTCTTTCAGAGACTTGAAATTAGGCCTGAGCTAAAACTTTTGCAATCTTGGATTTGATTGCGGATGTTCATTCTACTAACAAACAAACACCAATTTAATTTCCTGATGTTTATTTCAGGAGATTTACAAGAACTAATTGCCTTGGAAGTGACTTTTTTTAAACATCCATTATAGAAAATTCTTTTTCTCACTTGTGAACCCCTCTGAGAAAGAAGTATTATTTATGCAAGTTGATACCTGTTGAACTATTAGAGAGTTGCGGGGAAAAGCCTTCACAGTGTTCACAAGAAAAAGCCTTCTCCAACTATGTCTTACAGATGTATTCTTAAAATAATGACTTAACATATTTATATGTACATCTTTAGTTTAATATCTTACCTAATTGTCCAACAAACTAATTCAGTGTTGTTTGCGATGCATTAAATGAACAAAAGATAAACTGGGTAATAGAGAATCCAGAGAGCCTAGTGGCCCATGAAATCACTGGATTTGCAAAGTGATTTTCTCTTCAGTGCTGTGCACTATCTGAGAACAAAATCTGTTGGCAAAGCACTTTAGTGGCAACCAATGGATTAGAATACAGAGATATTAGGAATGCCACATGGGGTCCAACCAATGGCCCATCCAGGCCAGCCTAGTGCAAAGGCAACATGAGAAGATTTTGGAGAGTGAGGTTGCCCGATGTGGTATCAGTTTATAATGTTGGGATTATCTAATGTATCTTCCAGAAATCATTTTGTGAACTAACACGTAACTGTAATCTATCATTTTATATAACTCCCTTGACTTTGTCCCACAGCGATCCCTCTTCGTGTTCCATAAATGTAATGCCCAACATGTGAAGAGAAAATTAACATTCTCCTTTTTCTACTTGCAGACTTCCAAGCATTTCCTGAAACCTTAAACTCTTACTGATTCTTTAAACTATCCCCGTTCCACTTTTCTCTGTAGCAAGTAGCTCTCAATGTGTAGTCCTCAGATGGGCAGCATCCACTGGAAAAGTGCTAGAAATGCACATTCTCGGGCCTCACCCCAGATCTGCTGAAACAGCTCTGGGGTGGGACCCGACAACCTGCATTTTAACAAGCCCTCCAGATGACTCTGAAGCATGCTCAAGACTGAGAAGACTGCATTATGTTAAATTTACCCACCCACCCTTGGGCAAAAATAACGTGGAATTGCATTTACTTTTTAGTTTGATGAGTACTTATCTTGGTGTCTTTTAATTCACCTGATGTTTCCGTTGGTAACAAAACCAACAAAAACATTGTAAATTTGGTATACTGAAATACAAAATAAGAGTGAAGGAGAGAACACAGGTGGTAAAATCAACTACTATAAAGTAGTTTGGGGGCAATTCAGTTTAGAGACAAGCATTATACCTCAAAAACCCAATGAGCATCACGTTATAAAAGCAAAGCTCCAAAGCTGATGATTTCGAGTGAGAACCCTTAAGTCACAAAGAGATTAGTTCACATTCATTATTTCTAAATTTCCCTCACCAAAGCGTAAATTACTAAGGCATTTTTGAGACATTTTTATCAAAATGAAAATAAATGTGTTTGACAAATAATTGAGCAAACTGAGATATATGAGATATTTACTTGTTGGAATATCTGAACATACTAGAAATGTGTCCTTAATTTACTCTATTTGTCTTATATGAAATGTAAAACAATGTTATCCATTAGATTTTAAACATGTTCCAACTGAGGCATGTTCCAACTGCTCCAGCCCTGTTGCATAGGACAAGACTCAGTTTTTTCAGAATGAGCAGACCAAATAAAAACAATTACTTATTGTCATTAAAGTTTGTGGGTTTTGATCACATTTTATAAGGGCACAATATAATGTGTTTAATCATCATGGCGGCCACTCTTTATACATGACTTTTTAAAAACTTTTAAATGCAAACTTCAAAACTTTTGCCTCATCCTGAATGAGGCCTCATAACAAGCCCTCCAGATGACTCTGTACCAGTGGAAGTACTGGTACCTCAGTATCAGTAGAAGTCTGATTTCATATTCGATGAGTATTTGTTGAAGGAGAATATCTGTGCCTGTGTTCTGCTGGGCATTTCTGAAGGATATTGACCAGCACAGCATATAAATACTACGCTAGCTGTGTCATAGATTGGCACAATGGCAGAAAGAGTATCTCTGAGAATTGACATCCTGGCAGAGGCAAATTATTCAATCAGTCAACTAAGGAGCAAAACATTGTTAAATTCAATTGGAAAAAAAGTTGAAATTTTCTCATATTCTCTGTCATCTAATATTTGATATGTTTTTAATCCATTCAGTTACTCTTCTCTGGATTTCAAATAGAATTTCTAATAAAATGTGTACCAATTCTATATCAAGCTATTTATGTTCTTTACATTTCTGTTCTTGATAATTATATGCTAGTCTTTGAATATGAAGATAATGCTTCTGACCCAATATTTACAATGCATGTGCCTCAAGTTGCTATGCTTTGCAAGAGAAATAAGTTTATATTGATCTGATGCACTCTCTTTCCCAGTCTTCATGCGACCAATAGCAGCAACTGCAAGACTGTCTGTCACCTGAGTGTGGCTTGCAACCAAGCACATGTGGGAATTCAGTGAAGGCCCTGATCTTGGCCTCACCTCATTATCAACAAAAACCAGCCAAAGACAGTGGTCACTCTTTATCCATGTAAATAGACACTGTAATTTATTTTCAAAAAATCCAAAGGACAAAATTTAAAACCATTGTAATACCAGAAATCTGCACTGTGGGTACTTGGATGATGACAGTTGATAAACCTGGGAGGTTTACAATGGCTAGATTGTCAGAAGGCATTAAATGTATGTTCTAATAATAAGAGAACAAGAAAAAAGAATGCCCTGGTGATGTGTAAATTTAAAATACAGTGGTACATGTTAGGAAAACCAAAAATCATTCCATGAACTTTGAAATGAAAGGAGATAGTTCTGAGAGAACTAAAGAAACTGGACTTGAGATCCAAGTTCACAATTTACTCAATTTTTTTTTTGATACTTTAAGTATGGAAAATTTAATTTTATTATTATATATAGTAAGGTATAATAGAGAATATAAAGTCCCTTAAATTAAAGTGGTTATAGATCCTGGTTTTCTTGACACTCCTATATCATGCTGATGGTTCCTATGTCAATATTAACATTACCCCCTTCAATTTACAAATGTCTTGCAGTGAGTATGCATGCATGTGTGTAGCTTTCATTTTTATTCTTGTTTGTTTGTTTTGCAAAAATGAAATGATAGCAAACTTGTGATTCTTTCTTCACTGAATATGTACCTTAGAATCTTTATTTTTCTTATTATTCAAAATAATTCCTTTTTTAACCTACTACTTACTCATCATTAAAAATAGTTACTTAATCTTCTTTTAAAACCAATTGCATTGTTTTACATTTTGCCCTACTGCAGATATTTTCACCACATTCTTTTAAGCTATAACTGCACATGTTTTGGTATTTCTGCAGTTTAAGTTTTTGGAAATGGTATTGGCTCAAAAAAATTAACATTAAAATAATAATGAATATTCCCAAATATAGACACATTTTTGAATCTTCAATTTAATCACTATCAGAAAATTTCAACTTTCCTTAATAATACTTCGAGTTTAAACTAAGGAGTTTCAATTGTTTAAGACCACAAAGATTTGTATCAGAGGGAGGACAAAATGTGAAATATTTTGTCTTGTAATTCATCTGTTGCAGAAAACATCGCTGCTGTTTGGAAATTGAGAAATTGTCCAAACAAGTACACTATGGGCAACAAATATCATGAATTGCCTTTCCACACTGAAGTTTCAGAGCCATGGGAGACTTGAGACATCTTCTAAGACAGTTTAAAGAAGTCTCATTTATTTGTCTTTTTATACAATGTAGCAAATCAATATATTAAATAATATAAGAACACCAAGTTTTCTTACATATAAAACTAGAATAACCTATCAAACAAAGCTGTTCCATGTAACTAAGAACTCATTAACCCTGAGGTTCTAGGACTTAATGAAGTCAGTGAAGTAGCAGATGATAGTCTCTCATGTGCAACTAGGGCTGCTGATGGGAAAAATATACAATATCACAGATTCGTCAGCGATGTGGCTGGATCGTTGGGTGTGTGAAATGCATCAGCCCTGACTCAGAGATGCCCTCTTTTGCTCATCTTCCTGTCGTTCTGGTGCTGAACACCTGTGCCCACCCATAGCGATCGGTGACTGAGGGCGTGGGCACAAACACCTTCCCTTCTCCCTTTTTTCTTTCCCTCTTTTCCTTTTATTCATTTCTCTATCCTTCTTCCTTCCCTTCACAACCCCAACTCTTTTCATATCATCAACAAATGGTAAGTACAGGCCCTGAGGAAGACACAGATGACTAAGAAGAAACTTCTGCCCTTAAGAAGCCCATGATCTAGTCTGGGAGACTGACATATAATCTGAGGATCAGACAGCCTGGATGAATGACTGGCGTGCCTGACACCTAGAATAAAGAAAATGCGCAGTCCATGCTTTATAATCAGGAGAGTTTGGCATACCTGGCCAGACGGCACCGGGTTCATTGCCTTTAAGCGCAGAGACCACTGTTGGGGCACAGGCTCGACCAGGAACCTCGACCCTGCATCCAAATGACAGGTTGAATGAAGACAGGTGACATTCCATCTGGCCTCACTGTCGTTCCCTGCTCACCAGAAGGCAAGAAATTAAATTGTTATAGGTGGTGTATTTGTAAATTTAAAGATGTCACTATTGCTAGCTGAGGGAAATAAGGCCCTGAAGATTGTTAGGGCAGGAAACTATTCTTTATGATACTGTAATGGGAAATATACAGTGGCCTGTATCCCATAGAACTGTACAACACAGAGATTCAAACCCTAAAATAAACTATGGATGTTAGTTATTCAAATGCATGAATATTCATTCATCAGTTCAACAACAGCCGCCACGGCGAATAGTAGGAAAAACAGGATGCCAAAGTAGGGGACTTAGATGCAATAGGAACCCACAGATTTCCTGATCACATTTTCTGTAAACCTAAACCTGCGCAAAAGTCAAAGTCTATTAATTTTTTAAACACCTGATATAGTATGTTCACGTTCTCTTAGCTCCTTGGTTCTTTGTGAAATAAGAGCAGAATTTTGGTTTTCCTTCTTACCAAGAATTGGCGATTTTAAAAGCTCCATTACTTTTGATATCTATTTTTTTAAAGAATTGGTCAAACACTTTATTAATGAATAAGATAGTCCGTGCAGATTGGAAAATGGGAGCAGAGGCATAAAAAGGATGCCGCAGTCTCGGCTCGAGCAAGAAGTTAGGCAGCGACATGGTACTAGGGTATTTCTGGCGATGTTGAGGACAGATAAAATTTAAGGAGGATTCCGCGAGCCATACAAAAGTAAGGCCAGCACTTTCCTGATGCTCCAAATGCCTTAATCCAGCCCAACTGGCTGGTTTGTTTCACCTTTTCCTAGTCCTGACTGAACAATGGTGTCAGTTTCATCCGCCTGAGTCGGGCAGGCTAAGTAGAAGCATGTCAGAAAGCGGATGAATAGAAGCCTTGTTCTGATATACCTGAGATGATCCTGCTGAACATCTGGGGCGGAGAGGGCCTGTGTAACAAGTTCTGAAGTTCTGGCGGCCCTGGTGAGGCTGGAGACCACCGCGGTTTTAGCTATCAGCACCAGATGAACCCATAAAGAAAGCGAATGCTAATGGATAGATAGATAGATATGGGTAGCCATACCTCAGCCGTTTGAAATACTTCTATTTTGTCACAAAGAAAAAGAGGAACCAGCAAGGAACCTTGAAAAGCATGGCTGGCATACAACACGGTGAAAATACCCCGGAAGAGACAAGTATAGCCAGTCCCTAAGTTCTGCCGCCACAGTTGAATTAGAGCTTGAAACTGAACTTTGGTGTAGCATTGAGATCTACCCCACACAAGTTGACTAAAACAGTTTTAATGGAGAGATAACAACAGTGGGCCGGGAACATGTGCCCCGAAGAGGAGAGAGGTGAGAGAGAGAGAGAAATTGATCAAAATACAAGGTACAAACCTTCGTAAGTTATTTTAGGAAAGAAGCAGAGAGAGAGAGAAGGAGAGGTGAGAGAGAAGCCAGGGGGCAAAGAGAGTCCGTAATTAGTATCTCAGGTTTTTCCTAACCTTGCATCCCGAACCCTTATCTCTGGGTTTAGCAAATAGAATACCTTTGAGATTTTAACATTTCTCTCCCCTGCATGGGTGAGATGCAGAAGAGGAGATAGGAAATTGAAATAACAACTTTATCCTGATGGGTGGGACAAATTCTATATGAGAGTTTTTCTACCAAGACACTTGTGAAAGGAAGGGGCAACATGTGGCAATTCATCTAAGATCAGCAACTTTTTTTCTCTGTTTGAATTTGTTGATTTGGAAATTATTTTTCTGGCTCTGCAACTGAATCATCATTTGCTCTACCAGTTTTTCTAAAGTTTCACATGCTGATGCTAGTTAAGAAAGAATACATTTTAGCCTGCCAACTTCTGCTTACCAATGAGGATCTAAAAGTGTGTTCAAAGGTAATTTGAACAGACTCTTTCAAGATAGTGCATCTTTTACTAGATCCGCAGAACAGTAAATATAACTTGATAATCACGCCAAACATTTCTTTGCATTGTAAAATTGAATTGGCAGCTTTGCATAATAAAGGGCTAAAATTATGAACCACACAAGATTTGCCTGAAACTTGATTGTTCAGGCTCAAAACTTTCTACTGAATACTCTTGTGCTTGCTTTTGTATTTATCCATTTTCATATAACTGCTTACAGCAGACATTTCTTTTTTAAATCTTTTCTCATAAAAATAAATTTTAATAAATATGCCAAACCCACTCCAATAGCATTCATCATATCATATGTATTATATAAATACAGATTTTATCATTATAATTGACAAATCAACATTTGTGAACTTGGTTCTTTGTGGATGCATTAGGAGCAGTGTTTCTTCATAGTATATAATATTTTATAATTTCTTATTCTTTACTGCTTGCTGTGCTGTACAAACGTTTATAAAATGAGTTGCTTTTGGGGTGTGAAATGAGTAATCATCAGAGGAAAAGCATTAGGGACAAGATAGTGGAGTGAGGATCATGAAGCATTTGCATGTCTTTCTCAAGGTCATGGATAAATTTCAGCCCCATGGGAAATCTTGAGAAACAATCCAGCAAGAATGAAATCATTAAATGTTAGCTTTCCCCAAGTAGAAATTCCATAATAGAACTATAAAATTGCTGCTTGCAAATTTTATCTTCCAACTTGTATGCGAAATTAGGAAACTGAAAGAGCCAGGAGGGACCTTGGAACTCATCTAGTCTGAACTTATTGTGCATAGGGAAAGCTAAGCTGAGCCATTCTGCAAGTCACACTAATGTGACATAGAAAATACTAGAACCTAAGGTTCAGTATTACTGTTTCAGGTGTTCATCTGCTACAACAAACATTCATCAAACAACTAGTAGGTATAAGAGATCATTTAAATCCACCCCAAAGGAAACAAAGTTGAGGAAAGTATTCTTTGCCTTTGCAGAAATCACCATCTATTATCAAAGCATAGGATAGAAATTTCAATATCTAAAACACAAGATCTAATTTGTTAAGTGCCATGAAAATGATATAAGAATTTAAGAAGGGAGAGATACAATGAAGTTTGGGCAAGCCAGTATGTTTCTTGAAGGAATAATTGCAAAGGTAAAATCTCAGTAAAGAAAAATGGGGAAGAAGACGTTAAGCCTGGCAGAAGGAATATTATTAGCAAGTGCAGAAAAATATGCTGTAATAAAAAAGAGCAAGTAGCCTAATGTGACTGGATTTCAATTTACCTTTACATTTTTCTGTCATGTTATTCCATGCTCATAAATTATGGCAATAGTCTAAAGGAACTTGAGTATCAGACCAAATTCCCTTGTCTTATATTGTAACCCACTCAAGTCTCTAAGGAGGAAATAACCTGACCCCCATTCTCTGAGATTTGACCAAAAAAAAAAAAAAATTGTGTAGCCTTCCTACAGTTTGTAATGCATTTCGGAAGGAAAGGGGAAAAAAGAACGAGTGTGTCCTATGTCCTGACCATGTGTTTTACTTGTTTGCTCTGAAAGCCATATCCTGCCCCATTTCCTGCTCAGCTCTGAATGTTGGTCTCAGAGTTAGGTTTAGCTAAGTGAAGGCAGAGGAGCGGGCATCCAAAGGGTGGAAGACAAGGAGAAGCCAGACTATTTCTTCTCACTCTCTGTACTTGAGGTCGTATTTCTTCTCTGGTTTCGGTTCCTGTTGTGCAATCTTTGCCATGGTTCCAGCCTGGAAGCTTCAGCATTTCCTAAGCAGTTCCTTCTCCATAATTTCAGGTCCTACTGAGGCCCCAACTCAGAGAATTCCGTAGTGCCATAGCCTCCCTTTGACCTCCATTTCTGGTATGATAGAGACTTTCTGCTGTTGCTGAGTGCTTCATATTTCCTTATTAACCTTTGCGACTCTTCCAATATAGGATATTAAAGAATCATATTACTGAAATGTTAAAAAGCATAACTGCCTTTAGATGTAATTAAACAAACGGCTTCAAACAAAGTCACCATGGGCCTCCCTCTTTCTCCCTATTCCTGGACTCTTCTTTGCTCTTTTTGCATTGTCTTTGCTGTCAGGTCAGTTATTTCTACATAGTTGGAAAGGTGACTTGTTTGGCCCAAGTCTACATCCTTATGGCTCATAATCCAAATGAAAAAGAGATTATCTATTTTCCAGAGACCCTGTATTAAATCTCAAAGTTGAATTTGATTGATTGGCTAGAGGTTAGGGAGATGAAATTCTCTGGTCTTGGTCATTGGAGGAGGGTAACATGTTATTTCAGCCTCATTCAAGTTTTATACTCAAAAGAAGAGATACTGGGCAAACAACAGCCATGTAAGACAGAGAGATGCTGAAAATTTTCCATTTCCTTCTCCATATCCACTCTTGATCCTTTTCTAACCTGATTTTGTGCAAAGGAAGCTCACTTCCTTAGCCACTCTCTTTCTTTATCTTCTGACTTTATGTCAAGGGCAGCCAATGAAGCACACTGCTGTGGGATTGGAAAGCAAGAGGAAAGAGCCTTAGTGGGGTTTATTCCACCCCCACCTGGCCAGACAGTGATGTGGCAGTGGTGGTGGCAGTATCCCTCACTGAAGCAGCTCTTGCTGGGTGGTCTCTCCCATGTGCAAGTTCCCCAATGCTCTGATAAGAGCTCTCACCTCCCCCATCCCCACAGGCCTGATGGTGGGAATAGCCTTCACTACCATTAGTCCCTGGGCACCTCCCTACTCTTAGTGCGTTCCTTAACTTTGTCCACACCCTGAATCAACTCTTGATAAAACCCCCTTCAGGTAACCTTTTTTTAGCATGCCAATTGACCCAGTCAGGACTTGGTACTTATGGCTTAAATGATTATTTCCACTTTCTAGCTGACAAAGCCAAAGCTTAAACATTTTCAGAAACTTACTAAAGACTACACAATGAGGAGGATGTGGGGTTGGGACTGAAATTTTTGTTTATTTGCCTTCAAAGTCTGGATCCTAAAAGAACAATTTCTTCCCTTTTGACAGGCATAAACCCAACAGGATCTATGCCATTGTCATGTGCCTTGTCTGTCTATATTCTACTGAGTATGATGGGCCAAGCAGGTGGGGATTTTTGCTTCCTTAGTAAAATTGTCTCTTAAGTTAAAAAGAAAATCAAAATAAGATGGAGAATCCCCTCCCTTACATTCACAACTTCATGGCTGACTCCAGTTTGCTTTTTGATAATGTACATGTTCCATTTTTTTCTTTCTTTTTTTTTTTTTTTTTTTTTTTTTTTTGAGAAGGAGTCTCGCTTTGTCACCCAGGCTGGAGTGCAGTGGCTGGATCTCAGCTCACTGCAAGCTCCGCCTCCTGGGTTTAGGCCATTCTCCTGCCTCAGCCTCCCGAATACCTGGGACTACAGGCGCCCACCACCACGCCCGGCTAGTTTTTTGTATTTTTTAGTAGAGACGGGGTTTCACCATGTTAGCCAGGATGGTCTCGATCTCCTGACCTCGTGATCCACCAGCACTTTGGGAGGCCGA
>NW_022169079.1:0-1090 GCF_008728515.1 Papio anubis
TTATTAACATTCACAGCAATCTATTTATTTGAACTTCAGTTTCCTACTGTGACCCAATTAAACACAAAAGGAAGATCCTGGCTATGCGAGGATGATTCAGTGATGGCCTCCAAATAACCACCCCTGGTTATTCACCTTCCCCCAGTTACTCAATCAACACTACTGTAGGTGCTACTGTGAAGGGTTCTGCAGATATAAGGAAGGTCCCAAATCAGTTGACTTTAAGGCCATGATTATCCTGGCTTGGACTGTCCTAATCAGGTGAAGTCTTGAAACAACTTGTTTCTTCCTCAGCAAAGAGATTCACAGTGTGAGCGAGATTCCATGTGAGGGGCTTCCTCCACTGCGAGCTTTGAAAATGGAGGGGCCATGTGGCAAAGGATGCTGTTGGGTTCCAGGAACTGAGAGCAGCTCCACCCCACCTCCACCCCACAGCTGCCAAGCAACCAGGACTACAATCCTACAACTGCCGGAAACTGAATTCTGCCACCAAGCTCCATGTAAACTTGAAGGACGACCCCAACCTCAAGATGAGGACACAGCTTTGTGAAATCCTGAACTGAGAATCGTTCACGCCAGGTCTGGATTTCTCATTAAGGAAATGTAGAGAAATGAATGGGTGCCGTGTAAAGCCACCGAGTTACTGGTCATATGTTATGCAGTAACAGAAAATTAATACACAGGCTCAACAGATAAGCATATAACATTTTCTCTATTGGAATAAATTAATGAATTGAAATGTACACTCCTTGCACAAAATAAAATCTTTCCTAATTTTTTTGGTATTCATTTTGTAATTTTTATGCAATGCAATTACATTTTAATACAATCATATTCATGAATTCACCAAAGACCAAACCTAACTTTGTGTCTATTCTATACCAAGTATGTCTTTATATACTGTGCAGTTGCTTCAGTTCCCACGCCTGCTTTCCTCATGTTTCCTGCCCTGGGTCTGCAGTCACAGTTTTGGAAATTTCTCTGGGGTCCAAGACTAGGGGGTTCCTCTAGGACCTCATGGTCCTGTCTCTTCCCTGGACACTCACAGGATGATTTCTTCCCAGAGGTAGAGAAGGAGGTGCTCAGGCTG
>NW_022169080.1:0-1089 GCF_008728515.1 Papio anubis
CTTTCCAGATTTCATCTGAGGATATTTTCTTTTTCACCATAGCTCTCTCTGGGCTTCCAAATACCACTTTGCTAATTCCACAAGAAACGTCTTAGCGGAAGGCTTCTTGAGTGGAAAGCTGTAACTCTGAGAGATGATTTCAGAGAACACGAAGAAGTTTCTCAGAAAGCTTCTTTCTCTTTGTTAACGGAGGATATTTCCATTGGCCCTGTAGTCTTCAAAGGGTTCCGAAATGTCTGTTCTCAGATTCCACAGAAAGTAGGCTACCAAAGAGATCCAGGAAATACACATGTATCCTTGTGAGTGGAAGTCACATATCACACAGCAGTTTCTCACAAAGCTTCTTTCCAGATTTCATCTGAGGATATTTCCTTTTTCACCATAGCCATCTATGGGCTTCCAAATATCACTTTGACACAAGAACTCTCTTAGCGAAAGGCTTCTTAAGGGGTAAGCTGTAACTCTGTGAGATGATTTCACGGAACACAAAGACGTTTCTCAGAAAGCTTCTTTCTCTTTGTTATCGAAAGATATTTCCTTTGGCCCTATAGTCTTCAATGGGATCCAAAATATCTGTTCTCATATTGCACAGAAAGAAGGCTATCAAAGAGATTCACGAAATACAGATGTAACTCTGTGAGATGAATTAGCAGAACACTAAGCAGTTTCTCAGAAAGCTTCATCTTAGATTTCATCTGAGGATATTTGCTTTTTCACCATCGCCCTCTATGGGCTTCCAAATATCACTTTGCCAATTCCACAAGATCTGTCTTAGCGAAAGGCTTCTTGAGGGAAAACCTGTAACTCTGTGAGATGATTTCACAAAACACGAAGAAGTTTCTCACAAAGCTTCTTTCTCATTGTTATCGGAGGATATTTCCTTTGGCCCTAGAGTCTTTCAAAGGAATCCGAAATATTTGTTCTCAGATTCCCCAGAAGTAAGGCTAACAAAGAGATCCACGAAATACAGATGTAACTCTGTGAGTGGAAGTCACATATCACAGAGCAGTTTCTCAGAAAGCTTCTTTCCAGATTTCATCTGAGGATATTTCCTTTTTCACCATAGCCCTCTATGGGCTTCCAAATATT
>NW_022169081.1:0-1089 GCF_008728515.1 Papio anubis
GGGAACATCACACACCGGGGCCTATCATGGGGCGGGGGGAGTGGGGAGGGATTGCATTGGGAGTTATACCTGATGTAAATGACGAGTTGATGGGTGCAGCAGACCAACATGGCACAAGTATACATATGTAACAAACCTGCACGTTATTCACATGTACCCTACAACTTAAAGTATAATAATAATAAATAAATTTAAAAAAAAAATTACTGAAAGCTTAGAATAGACACTGAGACAAATATCTCAGTGCAAGTAGTATATGTGGGAGGGATGCATGGAAACAGGGAATTGAGACAAGGAAGGGGTAATGCAACAAAGATGACTTATGTTACAACAATTTTATTATAAAGTTACATATGAACTAACTCATAAGGTTACACATAAATTGCCTTAGCAATTTATTCACAACGAATGAAAACATCTGCCCACAAAAATATTTTTTTTCAGAAATGAATATTCATAGCAGCCTTCTTCATAATTGCCAAAACAGAATAACTAAAAGTCCCAACAGAAGGAAGTAAGAATTGTGACCTATCAAACAATGGATCAAAAGATAATAAGCTGCTGATACACATGACAGTATAGAAAGATGTCAGGGATGTTATGCTGAGGTGAAGGAGTCAGGTACAAAAGAGTGAAATTTCACTCTTGAAATTCAAGATAAAACTAATTTATGGTAATAAGTAAGAATTAGATGGTGACTGAGTGGAAACGGACACAAGACTTCTCTAGGCTAAAGGAAGCAGACTAGGTATCCATCTTGTATGTAACTGCAGAATTGCCTATAAGAAAATGCATCAAGTACTTAAACAGGGGAGGAGCCCTAGTGCTGTGGATGCACCATCATGCGGTTCTGCCAGCCTGGGAATGGCCCACAGACACAAGTGTGAGCACATATCAGTCAGGACCTGCATTAAGACCTGGGGAGGTGGAGCAGGAAAGCCACAGCCTTGAAAGGCAGTCACTTCAGTTAGATTCTTACCTGGGTCAGTTTTTAGCTGGGTTGCCTTGGGTATGTTGCAACCTTTAACTTTCCCAAGAATTAATTTTCTAATCTTTTTTTTTTTTTTTTTTTTTTTTTTTTTTTTTTTT
>NW_022169083.1:0-1089 GCF_008728515.1 Papio anubis
CTGGCCTTAATACAAGAGAGACTTCACATAAATGATTAGAATGAATCAACCACACACAGAAAGTAGGCTAAGGGCTGAGACACCCGTTTACATGTCCAGGAAAAACACATTAAAGGAACACACAGATAAGCAAAGTTCTCCTGTTATCCACGAAATATTCAGAAACAAATCCAGTAAGCAATCTCTTTGCAATCAAAAGACCAATTCAGAGGTGCAGATTAAAAATAAACATACAACTGAACCCTTAATACACCAAGAACCAAATTCCACGGAAGTGTTATCACATCACCACCTCCCAGCTGAAGGAAGCAGCACTGGCCACTGACCAGCTGTTCACTCGTGGGTCAGTGAACGAAAGGCAGTGCTGTCCAGGACAACGATGAGATGTTAACCTGAAAAGGGCAAAATCACAGAGGCTGGAGGGACCTTCCAGGTAACCCGGCCCCCTCAGTGGACAGAGGACCCCCGTGGGGCCACAGAGCCCAGAGCTCCAGTGTGTTCGGGGCAAGGACTCAACTGCAACCCTGATGATGTCCGAATGCCCTTCTGCGTCTCTGCCCCACTAACAGGGAATCCGTGAATGCTAAGGAAATGTAACGCATTTTACAATACATGTAGATTTTTAGCAAATTAAAGATAAACAGTGACAAACTTTGAGAATTAACCAAAATATAGTTCAGTGAATGCCCAAACTCAAAGCTAGTCTCCAAGAGGTGATAAGCTGTGTGTGGTGGTTAATGCCTGTAAATCTCAGCAGTTGGGGAGGCTGAGGCAGGAGAATCACTTGAGCCTGGGGTTGAAGGTTGGGGTTGCAGTGAGCTGTCATTGCACTACTGCACCCAGCCTGGGAAACAGAGTGAGACTGTAAAAAAAAAAAAAAAAAAAAATTAAAGGAGTTCAAATGAGTTCGCCCATACCCTTCAAGTTTTCATTTGGCTACACGGGGTGATCTAGTTCCTTTTTCCCTTGCAATACATGAATAATCTAACAAATAAATAAAATCTAACAATTAAATGGGAAAATTTATTTTCCCATTTCATTCTTCCCTATTTCAGGGAAAAACTTAAAATTATTCCCTATTTCAGGGAA
>NW_022169084.1:0-1089 GCF_008728515.1 Papio anubis
TTGACGTGTACATTCCACTCACAGAGTGAAACCTTCATTCTCACAGAGGATTGGGGAATCCCATTTGGAGACAAGGCTACCAGGGGACATTTGTGAGTATACAGACGACTATGGTGAAAAAGGAATTATCCTCAGAAAAAAACTGGAAAGAAGCTTTCTTGAAACTGCTTTGTGATACATATGTCTATGCACATCACCTAGATAAAGCTTGCTTTCTATTACGCAGTTTTGAAACTCGTCATGGATGGGCTTGCGAAGGGACATTCGGGAACACATTCGTGCTTGACGTTAAATGGGAGATATCTTCAGGTAAAAACTGGAGAGAAGCTTTCTGAGAAATTGCGTTGTGATGTGTGCGTTCCACAGGGCGTTATTCCTTTTTTGTCATAGCAGTGTTTGAGCACTCTTCCTGTAAAACTGAAAAAGTGATATTTTGCAGCACGTTGAATATTATGACAAAAAGTGAAATATCCGGAAAAACCAGAAAGAAACGTTCCAAGAAACAGTTCTCTGGGGTGTGCATTCATATGAGAGAGCTAGAGCTGCCACTACGTCGCCCAGGGTGGAAACTCTGTCTTTGAGTAATCTGGGAACGGATATTAACTGGTACCCGGATTCCTGTCGTGAGAAAGGAAACGTGTTCTGATGAGAAGTGGAGAGAAGCTTTCGGAGCAAGTGCTTTGTGAGGTGTGTGTTCATCACATAGAGTTGAATCATTTTTGGATTGAGCAGTTTGAAATCACTGTTTCTGTGGAACCTGAGAAAGGATATTAGGGAACGCTCTTAAGAATATGCTGAAAAAGTAATACCCTCCGTTAAAAACCAGAAGGACACTTTCTGTGAAACTGCTCTAGGTCACGTGAATTGCATTCGCACAGTTAAGTTTCTGTTTTCATTGAGCAGTATTCTAACACTCTTTTAGGTGAGCCTGCTATGGGATACACGGGAGCGCCTTGAGGCTTACGGTGAAAATGGAAATATCTTCAAATAGATACTGGAGAGAAGATTTCTGAGGAGCTCCTTTGTGACGTGTGCATTGCACTGGTCACAGTGTTGATACTGCGTCCTAGATGGATTGATACTCATCAT
>NW_022169085.1:0-1089 GCF_008728515.1 Papio anubis
CAATATCTACCTTTGGCATCTTTTTCAAAGTATTTCTAGGGTGACAGTTGGGAGGAAATGGGAAAAAAAATATTTGGACACAAGCTCTTTTTTCCACTGGGCTTTGAGAAAATCCCCATCTTGCGTGCTCCCAGTGTATCTCTCACTGATAAGTTCCTCATAAAACCAGGGCCTTCTCCAGGGCCACGCTGACAGAACTCCCACGGACACACCATGATTAGGACCCTGCTGCTGTCCGCTTTGGTGGCTGGAGGTAAACCCTGTCACCCAGAGCCACTGGTTTCCCATCCCCTGGTGTGGCTGGGAATGGGATCTTCCTGTCCTCCCCTCTCGCCCCCACCCAACCCCCACTGCATTCAGACCTATAATCATAAGAAAACTGGAATGGAGTTTCAAAGAACTGGAGCAAAGAGCAGGATTCTATGACCTCTTGGGATCCTTCTAGAACAAGGGTTTTCTATTTGGGGGTTCAGAATGCAGCAAGTGTAGTTTACATTGTGTGGGTCGCTGCTTCCTGGACTCAAGACCCTTTCTCTTTTCATAGCCCTCAGTTGTGGGGTCCCCACTTACCCGCCTTCTGTGACTAGGGTGGTTGGAGGTGAAGAAGCGACGCCCAACAGCTGGCCCTGGCAGGTGAGTCGACCACACTGTACTTCCCCCCGTCCCTGCCCCACTCCCTTTACATCCCCCCTTTGCCCTTCCACCATGGGGTCTACTGTGCTGGCAAAGTGAGGACTGATGGGACTCAGAGAGCAGCACAGGCAACTTCACCAATAAGATACATTTCCAGCTGGGCGCAGTGGCTCATGCCTGTTATCCCAGCACTCTGGGAGGCCATGGTGGGCAGATCACCTGCGGTCAGGAGTTTGAGACCAGCCTGGCCAACATGGTGAAACCCGCCTCTACTAGTAATACACAGTTATCCAGGCGTGGCAGCACACACTTGTAATCCCAGCAACTCGGGAGGCTGAGGCAGGAGAATCGCTTGAACCCAGGAGGCAGAGGTGGCAGTGAGCTGAAATTGCACCACCGCACTCCAGCCTGGACAACAAAGCAAGACTCTGTCTCAAAAAAAAAAAAAAAAAAAAA
>NW_022169086.1:0-1089 GCF_008728515.1 Papio anubis
GATATGAACAGACATTTCTCAATAGAAGACATTCATACAGCCAACAGGCACATGAAAAAATGCTCGTCATCACTGGCCATCAGAGAAATGCAAATCAAAACCACAATGAGATACCATGTCACACCAGTTAGAACAGCGATCATTAAAAAGTCAGGAAACAACAGGTGCTGGAGAGGCTGTGGAGAAATTGGAACACTTTTACACTGTTGGTGGGATTATAAACTAGTTCAACCATTATGGAAAACAGTATGGCAATTCCTCAAAGATCTAGAACTAGATGTACCATATGACCCAGCCATCCCATTACTGGGTATATACCCAAAGGATTATAAATTATGCTGCTATAAAGACACATGCACACGTATGTTTATTGCAGCACTATTCACAATAGCAAGGACTTGGAATCAACCCAAATGTCCATCAGTGACAGATTGGATTAAGAAAATGTGGCACATATACACCATGGAATACTATGCATCCATAAAAAAGGATGAGTTTGTGTCCTTTGTAGGGACATGGATGCAGCTGGAAACCATCATTCTTAGCAAAGTATCACAAGAACAGAAAACCAAACACCGCATGTTCTCACTCATAGATGGGAACTGAACAATGAGATCACTTGGACTCAGGAAGGGGAACATCACACACCGGGGCCTATCATGGGGAGTGGGGAGGGAGGAGGGAGTGCATTGGGAGTTATACCTGATGTAAATGACGAGTTGATGGGTGCAGCACACCAACATGGCACAAGTATACATATGTAACAAACCTGCACGTTATGCACATGTACCCTACAACTTAAAGTATAATAATAATAAATAAATTTAAAAAAAAAAGAAAGAAAGAAAGAAAGAGAGACAGAGAGAAAGAAATAAAGAAAGACACACAGAGAGAGAGAGAGAAAGAGAAGAAAGAGAAGAAAGAAACGAAAGAAAGAAAAACAAAGAAAGAAAGAAAGAAAAAGAAAGAAAGAAAGAGAGGGAAAGAAAGAAGGAAGGAAGGAAGGAAAGAAAAGAAAGAAAGAAAGAGAGGGAAAGAAAGAAGGAAGGAAGGAAGGAAAGAAAAGAAAGAAAGAAAGAAAGAAAGAAA
>NW_022169087.1:0-1089 GCF_008728515.1 Papio anubis
CAGCGAGCGGAGATTGTGCCACTGCACTCCAGCCTGGGCGACAGAGCCGATAGAGCCTCTCGTCTCAAAAAAAAAAAAAAAAAAAGAAAAGAAAAATGCAACGTGAGGTCCGGGCAACCTCCCCTCAGACAGTGTTATCTCAGGCCGACTGTAGTGAGCATCAAATGGGAAGACAGGAGCAGGATCGCCGCGGAAAGACGGCGGATTTACTCTGCAGCTAGGCAGCGCCGAAATAACAGGAGAGACTCACGCGGTGTAAATACAGCCACACAGGGCGGTGGTACAAAGGCAGAGATTTCTGCTTATGATTCTAGTACGGTAGACAGAGCCCAGTTTCCAAAACAGCCAAATCTGCCCCAACACCTGATGCCCCTGTGACTGCAACACAGCCCTGATGTTTGGAGACGATCCACTCTCCACCCTCCTTGCCATGGGTTCCTCAAAACCAGAACAAGCTAAAAACAAACCTTACACAACCAGAATTTTCCAGCACAGTAAACCAAGGCAGGGAATGTCTTTGTTTTCACTGAGCTTCTCATTCGTGACTATTCTAAAATCAACCAGGAACGTATCAAGCGCCGGCCATGAGCCCAGCCCTGTGAAAGATACTGTTGTGAGAGAGAAAAGGGATCTAAATGATGGTCTCTGCTTTCAAGGAGCCAACTAACCGCTTAGTCTGACAGCAACGCTTCACAGTAAACACGTCAAAGGCTAGTGCCTTGTACAGGGCAGTGGGTCTGTTGTTATGTGTTCACTGGGTCAATAAATTAATAGATGGCATAATAATAAGACAATTGTGCCATGTGGGGCCCACTCTAAGAACCGCAAGATGGGCTGGAGTCGTTGGAAAAGGCTGTACCAGAGGCTGCTAGCTGCCTACGCAATATCAATTCTTCTATTTTTCCTTGTAACAGAGCCTCTATTTTACGTGAGGCGGCCGTATCCCCAGATAAAATACTACATTTCCCAGCCTCTCTTATAGCTCGAGGTGGCTAAGGAGAAACCGAAATTGTCAAGAGAGTTCCCAGGAAAGTGCCTTAAAAGGGAGACCAACAGCCACCACTCACTCTTTTTTTTTTTTTTTTTTTT
>NW_022169088.1:0-19105 GCF_008728515.1 Papio anubis
TTTGTTATTGTTTACTGTGCCCTGCCCCCAGAGGTGGAGTCTACAGTTACAGGCAGGTTTCCTTGAGCTGCTGTGAGCTCCACCCAGTTCGAGCTTTGCAGCTTTGTTTACCTACTTAAGCCTCAGCATTGGCGGGGGCCCCTCCCCCAGCCTCACTGCTGCCTTGCTGGTAGATCACAGACTGCTGTGATAGCAATGAGGGAGGCTCCGTGGGTGTGGGACCCTCCCGGCCTGGTGTGGGATATGATCTCCTGGTGTGCCTGTTTGCTCAAAGCGCAGTATTGGGGTGGGAGTTACCCGATTCTCCAGGTGTTGTGTGTCTTAGTTCCCCTGGCTAGGAAAAGGGATTCCCTTCCCCCTTGCGCTCCGCAGGTGAGGCGATGCCTCGCCCTGCTTCAGCTCTCGCTGGTCGGGCTGCAGCAGCTGACCAGTACCGATCGTCCGGCACTCCCCAGTGAGATGAACCCAGTACCTCAGTTGAAAATGCCGAAATCACCGGTCTTCTGTGTCGCTGGCGCTGGGAGTTGGAGACTGGAGCTGCTCCTATTCGGCCATCTTGCTCCGCCCCTCTTTCCAGTCTTTATCAGAAGATATTTCCTTTTTCATCGTAGGCCTCAATGCACTCCAAAATATTCCCTCATGTATTCTACAAAAACAGTGATTCCAAACTACTGAATGAAAGGAAAGGTTTACCTCTGCAAAGGGAATACACACATCATAAAACAGTTTTTCAGACAGCTATCTTGTAGTTTTTATCCTTGGATATTCACTTTTGCACCATTGATCTCAATGAGTTCCCAAATGTCCACTTGCAGAAGGGACCAAAACAGTGTTTCCAAACTATTGAATCCGAAGAATGCTTTACCTCTGTGAGATGAATGCACACATCAGAAAGCAGTTTGTCAGAAAGCTTCTCTCTAGCTTTTATCTGAAGATGTTTCCTTTTTCACTACAGGACTCAAGGCACTCCCAAATGTCCCTTTGCAGATTCTACAGAAACAGGGTTTCCAAACTAGTGAACGAAAAGAAAGTTTTATCTGTGTGAGATGAATGCACGCATGGCAAAGTGGTTTCTCAGTTTTTATCCTTGGGTATTCCCTTTTTTGCCATTGGCTTCAATGAGCTCCCAAAAGTCCACTCACAGAATGGACAAAAAGTGTGTTTCCAAGCTGCTGAACACACACATACAAAAAAACTCTGTGAAATAAATGCACACAACACAAAAGAGTTTCTCAGAAAGCATCTTTCACAATAGGCTTCAATGTGTTCCCAAATATTCCTTTGCACATTCTACAGAAACAGTTTCCAAACTGTTAAATGAAAAGAAAGGTTGAACTCTGAGATGAATGCACATATCATAAAGCAATTTCGCAGACAGCTTCCTTCTAGTTTTACCCTGAGATTTTCGATTTTCACTTTTGGCCTCAATGAGCTCCCAAATGTCCATTTGCAGAATGGACAAAAACATTGTTTCCCAACTGCTGAAATGACAGAAATGTTTAACCCTTTGAGATGAATGCAGCCATCACAAACCAGTTTCTCAGAAAGCTTCTTACTGGTTTTTATCTGAAGATGTATCCTTTTCCACCATTAGCCTCAGTGATCTACCAAATATCTCTTCACAGATTCTACAAAAACAGTGTTTCAAAACTGCTGAATGAAAGGAAAAGTTTAACTCTGCAAGATGAATGCACACATCACAAAGTGGTTTCTCAGATAGCTTCCTTCTGGTTTTTTTTTCTTGGGTTATTTGCTTTTTTTGCCTTTGACCTCAATGAACTCCCGGATATCCACTTGCAGGATGGACAAAAGCAGTGTATCCAAACTGCTGAACCTGAAGAATGGTTTTAATCTGTGAGATGAATGCAGACACCACAAATCAGTTTCTCAGGTAACTTCCTTCCAGTTTTTATCCTTGGATATTTGCTTTTCTGCTTTTCTCTTCAATAAGCTCCCACATATAACTTCGTATGTTCTACAAAAACAATGTTTCAAAACTGCTGAATGAAAAGAAAGATTTACCTCTTTGAGTTGAATGCACACATCACAAAGCGGTTTCTCAGATAGGTTCCTTCTAGCTTTTATCTGTGGATATTGACTTTTTGTCATTGGCCTCAATGAGCTCCCAAATGTCCACTTGCAGAATGGACAAAAACATGCACAAACTGCTGAATCTGAAGAACGATTTATCTCTGTCAGATGAATGCATACAGAACAAAGCAGTTTCTCAGAATGCTTCTTTCTAGTTTTTATCTGAAGATGTTTCCTTTTTCACCACAGACTCAATGAGCTCCCAAATATCCCTTGCAGATTTTACAACGACAGTGTTTCCAAACTGCTGAATGTAAAGAAAGTTTTAACTCCATGAGTTGAATGCAAACATCACAATGCAGTTTCTCAGATAGTTTCCTTCCTGTTTTTATATTGAAATATTGGCTTTTTCACCATCGGCCTAAATGAACTCCCAAATGACCATTCTCACAATGGACAACAAACTGATTGGGGATTTCCTTTTTCCCGGTTGCTCTCAATGAGATCTGAAATATCCATTGACAGAATGGACAAAAACACTTATTCCAACCTGCAGAATCCAAAGAAATGTTTAACTAGGTGAGATGAATGCAAACATCACAAAGGAGTTTCTCAGGAAGCTTCTTTCTCATGTTCATTTGAAGATATTTCCTTTTTCACCATAGGCCTCGATGTGCTCCCAAATATCTGTTTGTAGATTTTACAAAAACAGTGTTTCCAAACTGCCGAATGAAATTAAAGTTTTACCTCTGTGAGGTGAATGCAAATATCCCAGAGCTGTATCTCAGATAGCATTGTTATAGGATTATCCTTGGATATTCACTTTTTCTAAATTGGCCTCAATGAGATCTGAAAGGTCCACTTGCAGAATGGACAAAGACAGTGTTTCCAAACTGCTGAATCCAAAGCACAGTTTTAACTCTGTGAGATGAATACACACATCACAAAGCAGTTTCTCAGAGAGCTGCTTTCTAGTATTTACCTTAAGATGTTTTCTTTTTCACCATGGGACTCAATGCTCTCCAAAATGTCCCTTTGCAGATCTTCCAAAAACAGTGTTTCCAATATGCTGAGTGAAAAGAAAGTTTTAACTCTGTGAGAATAATGCACACATCACAAAGTGGTTTCTCAGGCAGCTTCCTTCCATTTTTTATCCCTGGGTATTTGCTTGTTCACCAATGGCCTAAATGAAGTCCTAAATGACCACTCACAGAATAGATAAAAACAGTGTTTCTAAACTGCTGAATCCAAAGAACGGTTTAACTCTGAGATGAACCACACATTGCAATGCAGTTACTCAGAAAGTTTCTTTCTTGTTTTTATCTGAAGATGCCTCCTTTTCCACTACAGGCCTCAATGTGGTCCAAAATATCCCTTCACAGATTATACAAAAGGAGTGTTGGCAAACTGCTGAATAAAAAGAAAGTTTTAATTCCGTTAGATGAATGCTCATATCGCAAAGCAGTTTCTCAGATAGCTTCCTTCTTGTTTTTATCATGGGATATTCGCTTTTTCACCATTGATCTAAATGAACTCTGAAAGGTCCATTCATGCAATGAAGAAAACCAATTTTTTCCAAACTGCTGAAACCAAAGGAAGTTGAAATCTGTGAGATGAATGCACATGTCACAAAGCAGTTTCTCAGAAAGCTTCTTTCTTGTTTTTATCTGAAGATGTTTTCTTTTTCACCATAGGCCTCATTTTCCTCCCAAATATACCTTCACAGGTTCTGCAAAAACAGTGTTTCTAAACTGCTAAATCAAGGAAAGGTTTAAATCTGCTACATGAATGCACACGTCACAAGGTAAATATCAGATAGTTTCATTCTAGATTTATCCTGGGATATTCATTTTTTCCCCTTTCCTCTCAATGAGCTCCAAAATGTCCACTGACAGAATGAATAAAAACTGTTTTTCCAACCTGCTGAATGCAAAGAAAGGGTTAACTCTGTGATTTGAACGCACCCATCACAAAGCAGTGTCTCAGAAAGTTCTTTCTTGTATTTATCCAAACACATTTCCTTTTTAACCATGGGCTTTAATATGCTCCCAAATATCCGCTCACAGATTCTATAAAAGAAGTTCTCCTAAACTGCTGAATGAAAAGGAAGTTTAACTCTGCAATATGAATTCACACATAAAAAAGTGGTTTCTCAGATCGCTTCCTTCTTTTTATCCTTGGGGATTCACTTTTTCACCTGTGGTCTCAATGAGTTCTGTAATGTCCTTTGGCAAAGTGGACAAAAACTCTTTCTCCAGTCTATGGAATTCAAATAAATGTTTTACTCTGTGGGATGAATGCTCACATCACAAAGGAGTTTTTCAGAAAGTTTTTTTCTAGTTTTCATTTGAAGATATTTCCTTTTTCACCATAGGCATCGATGTGCTCCAAAATATCCATTTGCAGATTCTACAAAAACAATGTTTCCAAACTACTGAATGAAAAGAAAGCCTTAACCTGCGAGGTGAATGCAAACATCACAAAGCTGTATCTCCGATAATATCCTTCCAGTTTTTATCCTTGGATATTCACCTTTTCAAAATTGGCCTCAATGAGATCCCTAATGTCCACTAGCAGAATGGACAAAAACAGTATTTCCAAACTGCTGCATCCAAAAGAATGGGTTAACTCTGTGACATGAATGCACACATCACAAAGCAGTTTCTCTGAAAACTTCTTTCTAGTGTTCATCTTAAGATGTTTCCTTTTTCACCATAGGACTCAATGCACTCCAAAATAACTCTTTGCAGATTCTATAAAAAGAGTGTTTCCAAACTACTGAATGAAAATAATGCCTTAACTCTGCGAGATGAATGTACCCATCACAGAGAAGATTCTCAGATAGATTTCTTCTAGTTTTCATCCTGTGATATTCGCTTTTTCACCTTTTACCTCAATGAGATTCCAAATGTCCATTCGCAGAATGGACAAAACCTGTGTTTCCAAACTGCTGAATACACAGAAAGTTTTAACTCTGTGAGATGAATGCTCATAAAGATTATTTTTAGTTGTTAGTGAAGGTTTTTCACTTTTCAGCATAGGCCTCAATATGCTACCAATTATCCCTTTGCAGAATCTAGAAAAACAGTGCTTCAAGACTGCTGAATGAAAAGAAAGTTTTAACTCAGCAAAATGAATGCAAATGTCGGAAGGCAATTTCTGAGATAGCATCTTTCTAGTTTTTATCCTGGTATATTCACTTTTTACCTTTGGCCTCAATGAGTTTCCACATGTCCAATAGCAGAATACACAAAAAAAGTTTCCAAAGTGCTGAATCCAAAGAAATGTTTAACTCTGTGAGATGAAAGCACACATCACAAAGCAGTTTCTCAGAAAAATTCTTTGCAGTCTTTACCTGAAGATGTTTCCTTTTTCACCATAGGCCTCAAAGCACTCCCAAATATCCCTTTGCAGATTCTACAACAACAGGGTTTCTAAACTGTTGAATGAAAAGAAAGGTTTAGCTCTACAGAATTAATGCAAACATCACAAAGCAATTTATCAGATAACTTCATTCTAGTTTTTATCCTGGTATGTTTCCTTTTTTGCCATAGACCTCAATGAATTTCAAAGGTCCAATTGCAGAATATACAAGAAGTGTTTTCCAAACTGCAGAATCCAAAGAAAGGTTTAATTCTATGAGATGAAAGCACACATCACAAAGCAGTTTCTCAGAAAGCTTCTTTCTTGTTTTTATCAGAAAATGTTTCCATTTTCACCATAGGCATCAATGCACTACCTAATATCTTCGCAGATTCTACAAAAACAGTGTTTTCAGACTGCTGAATGAGAAAAAGTTTTAACACCACGAGATGAAAGTTGACATCACAGAGTGGTTTCTCACAGAGCTTCCTTCTAATTTTTATTCTGGAAAATTTTATCCCTTCGCAGATTCTACAAAAACAGTGTTTCCAAACTGCTGAATGAAAAGAAAGACTTAACTCTGCAAGATAAATGCACAAATCACAAAGTGGTTGCTCAGATAGCTTCCTTGTAGTTTGTATCCTGGTATATTCTCTTTTTTTGCCATTGGCCTCAATGAGCTCCCAAATGTTCATTTACAGAATGGACAAAAACTTTGTTTCCAAACTGCTGAATCCAAAGAATGTTTTATCTCCCTGAGATGAATGCATACAACAAAAAGCAGTTTCTCAGAAAGATTCTTCCCTGTTTTTGTCAGAAGATGTTTCCTTTTTCCCCATAAGCCTAAATGAGCTCTCAAATATCCCTTTGAAAATTCTACAAAAACAGTGTTTCCAAACAACTGAATGAAAAGAAAGTTTTAATTATGTGAGATGAATGCACACGTCACAAAGCAGTTTATCAGATAGCTTCCTCCTAGTTTTATCCAGTGATTTTCACTTTTTTGAAATTGGCATCAATAAACTCCCAAATGTCCATTCACAGAATGGACAAAAACAGTGTTTCCAATCTGCTGAATCCAAAGAAAGGATTAACCTTGTTAGATGAATGCGCACATCACAAAGCAGTTTCTCAGAAAGCTTCTTTCTTGTTATTATCTGAAGAGGTTTCCTTTTCAACTTAGGCCTTAATGCACTCCCAAATGTTATATCGCAGATTCTACAAAAATAGTGTTTGCAAACTGCTGAATGAAAAGAAAGGTTTAACTCTGCAAGATGAATGCACACATCACAAACTGGATTCTCAGATAGATTCCTTCCAGTTTTTAACCTGGAAATTTCTCTTTCTCACCATTGGCCTCAATGAGCTCTGAAATGTCCATTCCAGAATGGACAAAAACAGTGTTTCCAAACTGCTGAATCCAAAGAAAGTTTATCTCTGTGAAATGAATGCACACATCACTAAACAGTTTCCCAGAAATGTTCTTTCTAATTTTTATTTAAAGATATTTCCTTTTTCCCATTGGCCTCCATCACTCCCAAATATCCCTTTGCAGATTCTATGAAAACATTGTTTCCAAACTGCTGAATGAAAAGAAAGTTGCAACTTTGTGAGGTGAATGCACACATCACAAAGTGTTTTATCAGAGAGCTTTCCTCTAGTTTTTATCCTGTGATATTTGCTTATTTGCCACTGGTCTCAATGAGCTCCCAAATGCCTATTGGCAGAAACGACAAAAACAGTGTTTCCAAACTGCTGAATTCAAAGAAATATTTGGATAACTCTGTTAGATAAATGCACAGATCACAAAGCAGTTTCTCAGAAAGTTTCTTTTTACTTTTTATATAAAGATATTTCCTTTTTCACCACAGGCTTCAATGCACTCCCAAATATCTCTTTGAAGATTCTACAAAAACACTGTTTCCAAACTGCTGAATGGAAAGAAAGGTTTACCTGTGTGAGATGAATGCAAAGATCACAAAGTGTTTACTCAGATTACTTTCTTCTAGTTTTTATTTTTGTAAATTCACTTTTTAACTATTGACCTCAATGAGCTCCCAAATATCCATTTGAAAAATGGACAAAATCAGTGTCTCAAAACTGCTAAATCCAAAGAAAGTTTTAACTTTGTGAGATGAATGCACACATCACAAAGTTGTTTCTCAAAAGTTTTTTTCAAGTTTTTATCTAGAGATGTTTCCTTTTTCACCATAGACCCCAATGTTCTCCCAAATATCCCTTTGCAGATTCTACAAAAACAGTGGTTCCAAACAGCTGAATTAAAATAAAGGTTTAACTCTGCTAGATGAATGCACAGATCATAAATTCGTTTCCCAGATAGCTTCCTGCTAATTTTTATCCTGGGATATTACCTTTTCTGCCTTTGGCCTCAATGAGCTCCAAATGTCCATTCGCAGAATGGACAAAAAGAGTGTTTACAAACTGCTTAACCCAAAGAAAGCTTTAGCTCTGTGAGATGAATGCACACATCACAAACTCATTTCCTGGAAAGCATCTTTCTAGTTTTTGAGTGAAAATCTTTCCCTTTTCACCATAGGCTTCAAAGAGCTCCCAAATATCCCTGTGCATATTCTACAAAAACAATGTTTCAAAAAACTGAATGAAAAGAAAGATTTAACTCTGTGAGATGAATGCACACATCACAAAGCGGTTTCTCAGGTACCTTTTTTCTGGTTTTAGTTTTGAGATGATCGTTTTTTCACCTTTGGCCCCAATGAGTACCCAAATGTCCACTCACAAAAGGGACAAAATCTGTGTTTCAAAACTGCTGAATCCAAAGAAAGGTTTAACTTGGGGAGTGAATGCACACATTACAAAGCAGTTTCTCAGAAAGCTTCTTTCTACTTTTCATCTGAAGATGTTTTGTTTTTCACCACAGGCCCCAATGTGCTACATAATATCTATGCCTTCACAGATTCTACAAAAACAGTGTTTCCAAACTGCCAAATGAAAATGAAAGATTAAACTATGCAAGATAAATGCACACATCAGAAAGCAGTTTCTCAGATAGCTTCCTTCTAGTTTTTATCCTGGGATATTTGTTTTTTTGCCTTTGGCCTAAATGAGCCAAAAAACATCCATTCACAGACAGGACACAAACGGTGTTTCCAAACTGCTGAATCCAAAGAAAGATTTATCTTTGTGAGATGAATATACACATCACAAAGCAGTTTTTCAGAAAGCTAAATACCCCTCACAGATTCTACAACAACCTTGTTTCCAAAGTGCTGAATGACAAGAATAGTTTGCATCTGTGAGATGAATGCTCACATCACAAAGCCGTTTCTCAAATTGCTTCCTTCTAGTTTTTATTCTGGGATATTCACATTCTCACCATTGGTCTCCATGAGCTCTGAAATGTTCATTCTCAGAATGGTCAAAAACAGTGTTTCCAATCTGCTGAATCCAAAGAAAGGTTTAACACTGTGAGATGAGTGCACAAATCACAAAGCAGTTTCTGAGGAAGTTTCTTTCTGCTTTTTATATGAATGTGTTTACTTTTCATTATAGGCCTCAATAGGCTCCCAAATATACTTTTGTTGATTCTACAAAAACAGAGTTTCCAAACTGTTGAATGAAAATAAAGGTTTAACTCTGTGAGATGAATGTTCACATCACAAAGCAGATGCTCACAGAGTTTCATTCTAGTTTTTATTCTAGGATATTTGCTTTTGCACCATTGGCCTCAATGACCTCCCAATTTTCCAGTTGCACAATGGACAAAAACAGTGTTTCTAAACTACTGAATCCAAAGAAAGTTTTATATCTGTGTGAAGAATGTACACGTCACAAAACAGTCTCTCAGAAAGCTTCTTTAAAGTTTTTCTCTGTGGATGTTTCCTTTTTCACCATAGGCCTCAATGAGCTCCCAAATATCCCTTCATAGATTCTACAAAAACAGCAGTTTGAAACAGCTGAATGAAAAAAAAAATGTTTAAATTTGTGAGAGGAATGCTCACATCACAAAGCAGATTCTCAGATAGCTTCCTTCCAGTTTTTATCCTGGGATATGCGCTTTTTCGCCTTTGGCCTTAATGAGCTCCCAAACGTCCATTCGTAGAATGGACAAAACAGTCTTTCCAAACTGTTGAATCCACAGAAATGTTTAACTCTGTGAGATGAATGCAGACATCACAAAGCAGTTTTTCAGAAAGCTTCTTTCTAGTTTTTATGTGAAGATATATCCTTTTTCACCATAGGCCTCAATACGCCTCCAATTATCCCTTTGCAGGTTCCACAAAAACAGTGTTTCCAAACTGTTCAATGAAAAGAAAGTTTCACCTCTGTGAGATGAATGCAATATCACAAAGTGATTTCTCAGATACCTTCCTTCTAGTTTTGATCCTTGGATATTCACTTTCTCGCCACTGGTCCCTATGAGCTACCAGAGGTCCATTTGCACAATTTAAAAATAGTGTTTCCAAACTGCTGAAACCAAAGAATGATTTTACTCTGTGAAATAAATACATCCATCAGAAAGCAGTTTCTCTGAAAGCTTTTTTCTTATTTTTATATGAATATGTTTCCTTGTCCACCATAGGCCTCAATGCACTCCCAAATATCCTTTCGCATATTCTATGAAGCAGTTTTGTGAAATTGTTGAATGAAAAGAATAGTTTAAATCTTCAAGATGAATGCACACATCACAAAGTGGTTTCTCAGATAGCTTCCATCTAGTTTTTATCATTGGATATCCACTTTTTCACCATTGGCCTCAAGGGCCTCCCAAATAGGTATTTGGACAATGGACATAAACTGTGTTTCCAACCTACTGAATCTAAAGAAAGGTTTAATCCTGTCATATGAATGCACACATCACAAAGCAGTTTCTCAGAAAGCTTCTTACTAGTTTTTATCTGAAGATGTTTCCTTTTTCACCACAGGACTCAATGCTCTCCAAAACATCCTTTTCTGGATTCTAAAAACACAGAGTTTTCAAACTGCTGAATGAAAAGAAAGGTTTAATTCTGTGAGGTGAATGCACACATCATAAAACCGTTCCTCAGGTAGCTTCCTTCTAGTTTTTATACTGGTATATTCTCTTATTCCCCATTGGCCTCAATGAGCTCTCAAATGTCCACTCACAGAATTTACAAAAACAGTATTTCCAAACTGCTGCAATGAAAGAAAGATTTAACTCTGTTGGATGAATGCATACATCACAAAACTGTTTCTCAGAAAGCTTCTTTCTTATTTTATATGAATATGTTTCCTTATTCACCATAGGCCTCAATGTGCTCCCAAATATCCCTTCAAACATTCTATGAAACAATTTTTCCAAAATGTTTAATGAAAAGAAACATTTATCTCTGTGACATGAATACACACTTCATAAAGCAGTTTTTCAGATTCCTTCCTTCTTGTTTTTATCCTGGAATATTTTTTTCTTGGCCATTGGCCTCAGTGAACTCTAAACTGTCCATTTGTAGAATGGAGAAAAATAGTGTTTCCAAACTGGTGAATTCAAAGAAAGCTTTAACTCTATCAGACTTTGCTCACACCACAAAGAAGTTTCTCAGAAACCTCCTTTCTACATTTTATGTGAAGATATTTCCTTTTTCACCATAGGCCTCAATGCGTGCCCAAATATCTCTTTGCAGGTTCTACAAAAACAGTTTCCAAACTGCTGAATGAAAAGAAAGTTTTATCTCTGCAAGATGAATGCATACATCACAATGCGATTTCTCAAATAGCTTCCTTCTAGTTTTTATCCTGGTGTATTCACTTTCTCGCCATTGGTGTCAATGAGCTCCCAAATGTCCACTCACATCATGGACAAAAACAGTGTTTTCAAACTACTGAATCCAAAGGAATATTTAACACTGTGAGAGGAATGCACAAATCAAAAAGCTGTTCCTCAAAATTTTCTTTCTTATATTTATATGAATATGTTTCATTTTTCACCATAGGCCTCAATGCACTCCCAAATATCCCTTCGCAGATTCTACAAAACAGTTTTTCCAAACTATTGAATGAAAAAGAAAAGTTAAACTCTGTGAGATGAATACACACATCACAAAGCGGTTTCTCACGTAGCTTCCTTCTAGTTTTTTATCCTGGAATATTTGCTTTTTTACCATTAGCCTAATGAGCCTCAAAATGTTCATTCATAGAATGGGGAAAAATAGTGTTTGCAAATTGCTGAATCCAAAGAAAGCTTTAACTCTATCAGATGAATGCACACATCACAAAGCAGTTTCTCAGAAAGCTTATTTCTAGTTTTTATATGAAGATGTTTCCTTTTTCACCATAGGCCTCAATGCTCTGCAAAATATGCCTTCGCAGATTCTACAAAAACTGTTTCCAAAATGCTGAATAAAGAGAAAGTTTTACCTCTCTAAGATGAAAGCCCACATCACAAACCGATTTCTCAATAGCTTAGTTTTAGTTTTTATCTTGGTATATTCGATTTTTTGCCATTGACCTCAATGAACTCCTAAATGTCCATTCACAGATTGCACAAAAGCAGTGTTTCCAAACTGCTGAATCCAAAGAAAGGCTTAACTTTGTGAGATGAATGCACACATCACAAAACAGTTTCTCAGAAACCTTCTTTCTTGTTTTTATCTGAAGATGTTCCCTTTTTCACCATACGGCACAAAGCGCTCCAAAGTGTCCCTTCACAAATTCTACTAAAAAAGTGTTTCCAAACTGATGAAGGAAAAGAAAGGTTTCACTCTGTGAGATGAATGCAAACATCACCAAGTTGTTTCTCAGAGAGCTTTCTTCTAGTTTTTATCCTTGGGTATTCATTTTTTCACCACTGGCCTCAAATAGCTCTGAAAGGTCCATTCACAGAATGGACAAACACAGTGTTGCCAAACTGTTGAATCCAAAGAAATTTTTAAGTCTGTGAAATGAATGGACACTTCACAAAGCAGTTTCTCAGAAAGCTTCTTTCCAGTTTTTATGTGAAGATATATCCTTTTTCACCATAGTCCTCAATGTGCTCCCAAATATCCCTTCGCAGGTTCTACAAAAACAGTGTTTCCAAACTACTGAATTAAGACACATTTACTTCAGCAAGACAAATGCCCACATCACAAAGCAGTTTCTACAAAAGCTTCTTTCTAGTTTTTATCTGCAGATATTCACTTTTTCACCTTTGGCCTCTGTGAGCTCCCAAATGTCCTTTTGCACAATGGACAAAAACAGTGTTTCCAAACTGCTGAATCCAGAGAAATGTTTAACTCTATGAGATGAATGCACACATCACAAAGCAGTTTCTCGAAAGCTTCTTTCTAGTTTATATCTGAAAATGTTTGTTTTTTCACCATAGGCCTCCAAGCGGTCCCAAATATCCCTTCACAGATTCTACAAAAAAAGTGTTTCCAAACTGCTGGATGAAAAGAAAGTTTAACTCTGTGAGGTGAATCCATGTGTCACAAATCAGTTTCTCAGACAGCTTCCTTATTGTTTCTGTCCTGGGATATTCACTTTATTGCCATTAGGCTCAATGAGTTCCTAAATGTCCATTTGCAGAACGGACAAAAACAATGTTTCCAAACTGTTGAATTCAAAGAAAGGTTCGAATCTGTGATAAGAATGCACACATCACAAAGCAGTTTCTCAGAAAGATTCTTTAGAGTTTTTATCTGCAGATGTTTCCTCTTTCACCATAGGCGTCAATGCACTCACAAATATTCTTTTGCAGATTCTACTAACAGTTTTTCCAAACTGTGGAATGAAAAGAAAAGTTTAACTCTGCATGATGAGTGCACACATCACTAAGCAGTTTCTCAGTTAGCTTCCTTCTAATTTTTATCTTGTAATATTTGCTTTATCACCATTGGTCTTAAATAGCTCCAAAATGGCCATTCACAGAATGGAGAAAAACAGTGCTTCCAAATTGCTGAATCCAATGAAAGCTTTAACTCTGTGAGATGAATGCACACATCACAGAACAGCTTCTCAGAAACCTTCTTTCTAGTTTTTATGTGAAGATGTTTCATTTTCATTGTAGACCTCAATGCTCTGCAAAATATCCCTTCACAGATTCTACAAAAACAGTGTTCCCAAACTGCTGAATTCAAAGAAAGTTTTAACCCACAGAGATGAATGTAAACATCACAAAGCAGTTTCTCAGAAAGCTTCTTTCTTGCTTTTATATGAAGATGTTTCTCTTACCACCATAGTGCTCAATGCTCTCCCAAATATCCCTTTGCACTTTCTACAAAAACAGTTTTTCTAAACTGCTGAATGAAAAGAAAGTTTTACCTCTGCAAGATGAATGCACACATCACAAAGCAGTAACTCAGTTTGCTTCCTTCTAATTTGCATCCTGGAATATTTGCTTTTTCCCCATTGGTCTCAAAGAGCTCCAAAATGGCCATTTGCAGAATGGAGAAAATAGTGTTTCCAGACTGCCGATTCCAATGAAAGCTTTAACTCTGTGAGATGAATGCACACATCACAGAGAAGTTTCTCAGAAAGCTTCTTTCTAGTTTTTATCTGAAGATGTTTCCTTTTTCACAGTAGGCCTCAATGCTCTGCAAAATATCCCTTCACAGATTCTACAAAAACAGTGTTTTCAAACTGCTGAATCCACATAAAGTTTTAACTCACAAAGATGAACGCAAACATCCCAACACAGTTTCTCAGAAAAGTTCTTTCTTGTTTTCATCTGAAGATGTTTTCCTTTTGATCATAGTGCTCAATGCACTCACAAATATCCCTTTACACATTGTACAAAACCAGTTTTTCTAAACTACTGAATGAAAAGAAAGTTTTACCTCTGCGAGGTGAATTCACACATCACTAAGTGGTTTCTCCTATAGCTTTTCTAGTTTTTATCCTGGAATATTCACTTATTCACCAATAGCATCATTGAGCTCCAAAATGTCCATTTGCAGAAAGGAGAAAATAGTTTTTCCAAACTACTGAATCCAAGGAAATGTTTAACTCTGTGAAATGAATGCACACATCACAAAGCAGTTTCTCTCAGAAAGCTTCTTTCTAGTTTTCATCTGAAAATGTATTCTTTTTCACCTTAGGCCTCAATGCGTTCCCAAATATCTTGTTGCAGATTCTATAAAAACAGTCTTTCCAAAATGCTTAATAAAAAGAAAGTTTGAACTCCACGAGATGAATGCTCACATCAAAAAGTGGTTCCTGAGATACCTTCCCTCATGTTTTGATAGTGGGAAATTAGCTTTTTTATCACTGGCCTCAATGAGCTCCCAAATGTCCATTCACACAACGGACAAAAACAATGATTCCAAACTACTGAATGAAAAGAAAGGTTTATCTCTGTGAAAGGAATACACACATCACAAAGCAGTTTCTCAGACAGCTATCTTGTACTTTTTGTCCTTGGATATTCACTTCTGCACCATGGACCTCAATGAGTTCCCAAATGTCTACTTGCAGAATGGACCAGAACAGTGTTTCCAAACTGCTGAATCCAAAGAATGGTTTAGCTCTGTGAGATGAATACACACGTCACAATGCAGTTTCTTAGAAAGCTTCTTTCTTGTTTTTATCTCAAGATGTTTCCTTTTTCACCACAGTCCTCAATGTGCTCCTAAATATCCCTTCTCACATTCTACAGAAACAGTGTTTCCAAACTGCTGAATGAAAAGAAAGGTTTAACTCCACTAGATAAATGCTCACATTGCAAAGCAGTTTCTCAGATAGCTTCCTTCCTGTTTTTATCATGGGATATTTGGTATTTCACCATTGGCCTAAATGAGCTCCCAAAGGTCCATTCACACAATGAACAAAATCAATTTGTCCAAACTACTGAAACCAAAGGAAGGTTGAAATCTGTGACATGAGTGCACACATCACAAACAGAAAGCTTATTCCTTGTTTTTGTTTGAGGTTGTTTCCTTTTTCACCATAGGCCTCATTACGCTCACAAATATCCCATCACATGTTCTACAAAAACAGTGTTTCTAAAGTGCTGAATGAAAAAAAGGTTTATATCTGCGAGATGAATGCACACATTGCAAAGGGAATATCAGATATTTTCCTTCTAGTTTTTATACTGGGATATTTGCTTTTTCACCTTTGGCCTCAATGAGCTCCCAAATGTCCATTGACAGAATGAACAAAAACTGTTTTTCCAACCTGCTGAATGCAAAGAAATGTTTAACTCTCTGAGATAAATGCACACATCACAAAGCAGTTTCTCAGAGAGCTTCTTTCTTGTTTTTATCTGAATATGTTTCCCTTTTCACCATAGGCCTCAAAGCCCTCCCAAAAATCCCTTTGCAGATTCTATAAAAGAAGTATTTCAAAACTGCTGAATGAAAAGAAAGTTTAACTCTGTGAGAAGAATGCACACATCACAAAGCAGTTTCTCAGATAGCTTCATTCTAGTTTATATCCTTGGGGATTTGCTTTTTCACCTTTGGTCTCAATGAGCTTCAAATGTCCATTGCCAGAATGGACAAAAACACATTTTACAGCCTGTGGAATCCAAAGAAATGTTTAACTCTGTGAGATGAATGCAAACATCACAAAGGAGTTTCTCAGAGGCCTCTGTCTAGTTTTATTGTGAAGATACTTACTTTTTCCCCATAGGCATCAATGCACTCCCAAATATCCATTCACAGATTCTACAAAAACAATATTTCCAAACTGCTGAATGAAAAGAAAGTTTTAGCTCTGTGAGGTGAATGCAAACATCACAAAGCTGTATCTCAGATAGCATCCTTCTAGTTTTTATCCTTAGATATTCACTTTTTCAAAATTGGCCTCAAGGGGATTGAAAATGTCCACTTGCAGAATGGACAAAAACAGTGTTTCCAAACTGCTGAATCTAAAGAACGGATTAACTCTGTGAGATAAATGCACACATCACAAAGCGGTTTCTCAGAAAGCTTCTTTCTAGCGTTTATCTGAAGATATTCGCTTTTTCACCATAGAACTCAATGCTCTGCAAAATATTCCTTGGCAGATTCTCCAAAAACAGTGTTTCCAAAATGCTGAATGAAAAGAAAGTTTTAATTCTGTGAGATTAATGCAGACATCACAGAGCAGGTTCTCAGATAGCCTCCTTCCAGTTTATATCCTTGGGTAGTCTCTTTTTTGCCATTGGCCTAAGTGAGCTCCCAAAGATCCAATTGCACAATGAACAAAACCAGTTTTTCCAAACTAATGAATCCTAAGACAGTTTGAAATCTGTGAGATGAATGCACACTTCATGAAGCAGTTTCTCAGAAAGCTTCTTTCTTGTTTTTATCTGAAGATGTTTCCTTTTTCACCATAGGCTTCAACGCACTCCCAAATATCCCTTCACAGGTTCTACAAAAACAGTGTTTCTAAACTGCTGAATGAAAAGAAAGGTTTAAATCTGTGAGATGAATGCACACATCACAAAGCAGTTTATCAGATAGCTCCCTTCTAGTTTTTTTTTCCTGGGATAATTGCTTTTTCGACTTTGGCCTCAATGAGCACTGAAACGTCCATTTGCTGAGTGGACAAAAACAGTGCTTCCAAACTGCTGAATACAGAGAAATGTTTAACTCTATGAGATGAATGCACACAAAGCAGTTTCTCTGAAAGCTTCTTACTATATTTTATCTGAAGCTGTTTCCTTTTCACAATGGACCTCAATGCACTACCAAATATCCCTTCGCAGATTCTAAAAAAACAGTTTTTCCTAACTGCTGAATGAAAAGAAAGGTTTAAATCTGTGAGACAAATGTATATATCACAAAGCAGTTTCTGAGATAGGTTCCTTCTGGTTTTCACCCTGGGATATTCACTTTTTTGCCTTTGGCCACAATGAGATTCAAAATGTTCATTTGCAGAATGGACAAAACTTGTATTTCCAAACTGCTGAATACACAGAAAGTTTTAACCCTGTGAGATGAATGCACACATCAAAAATCAGTTTCTCAGAAAGATTCTTTTCAGTTTTTAGTGAAGGTATTTCATTTTATCGCATAGGCCTCAATAAACAACCAATCATCCCTTCACAGAATCTAGAAAACCAGTGCTTCCAGACTGCTGAATGAAAAGAAAGGTTTAACTCAGAAAAATGAATGCAAACATCACAAAGTGATTTCTGAGATAGCATCTTTCTAGTTTTTATCCTGGTGTTTATTCATTTTTTTGCCATTGGCCTCAATGAGTTTCCAAATGTCCAATAGCAGAATAGACAAAACAATGCTTCCAAAGTGTTGAATCCAAAGAAATGTTTAACTCTGTGCAATGAAAGCACACATCACAAAGCAGTTTCTCAGAAAGATTCTTTCTAGTCTTTATCTGAAGATGTTTCCCTTTTCAACATAGGCCTCAGTGCACCCCCAAATATCGTTTCTCAGATTCTACAAAACAGTTTTTCCAAATTGTTTAAAGAAAAGAAAAGTTTATCTCTGTGGAATGAACACACACATCACAAAGTACATTTTCAGATACCTTCCCTTTTGTTTTTATCCTGGAATATTTGCTTCTCCGCCATTGGCCTCAATAATCTCCAAGATGTCAATTTGCAGAATGGAAAAAAAAGTGTTCCCAAACTGCTGAATCCAACGAAAGCTTTAACTCTGTCAGATGAATGCTCACATCAAAAAGCAGTTTCTCAGAAAGCTTCTCTCTAGTTTTTTTGTGAAGATATTTCCTTTCTCACCATAGGCCTCATTGTGAGTCCAAGTATCCCTTTGCAGATTCTACAAAAACAGTGTTTCCAAACTGCTGAATGAAAAGTGTTATCTCTGTGAGATGATTGCACACGTGACAAAGCAATTTCTCAGGTAGCTTCCTCCTAGCTTTCATCCTTGCTTTCTTGCCATTGGCCTCAATGAGCTCCTGTATGTCCATTTGCACAATGGATGAAAACAGTGTATCCAAACTGCTGAATCCAAAGAAAGATTTATTTCTATGAGATAAATACACACATCAAAAGTAGTTTCTCAAAAGCTGCTTTCTTATTTGTATATGAATAGGTTTCATTTTTCACCATAGGCCTCAATGGTTTCCCAAATATCCTTTCACACATTATACAAAACAATTTTTCCAAACTGTTAAATGAAAAAGAAAAGTTTAAATCTGTGAGATGAATGCACACATCATGAAGCAGTTTCTAAGATACCTTGCTTCTAGTTTCTATACAGGAATATTTGCTTTTTCACCATTGGCCTCAATGAGCTCCAAAATGTCCATTTGCAGAATGGAGAAAAACTGTTTCCAAACTGCTGAATCCAAATAAAGCTTTAACTCTGTCATATGAATGCACACATCACATAGCAGTTTCTCAGAAAGTTTCTTTCTAGTTTTTATCTGAAGATCTTTCCTTTTTCACCATAGCCTTCAATGCTCTCCAAAATATCCCATCGTAGATTCTACAAAAAAAGTGTTTACAAACACCTGCAAGAATAGAAAGTTTTGTATCTGTGAGATGAATGCTCACATCACAAAACAATTTCTCAGATGGTTCCTTTTAGTTTTTATTTTGCTATATTCGTTTTTTCACTATTGGCCTAAATGAGCTCCCAAATATCCATTCACAGAATGGACAAAAACAGTGTTTCCAAACTGTTGAATCCAAATAAAAGCTTAGCGCTGTGAGATGAATGCATGCATCACAGTGCAGTTTCTCAGAAAACATCTTTCTAGTTTTTTTTTAAAATTTATTTATGATTATTATACTTTAAGTTGTAGGCTACATGTGGATAACGTGCAGGTTTGTTACATATGTATACTTGTGCCATGTTGCTGTGCTGCACCCATCAACTCGTCA
>NW_022169088.1:22686-30857 GCF_008728515.1 Papio anubis
TTGTGCCTTTGTTCAGTTACATGTGCTGTCTGCTTATCAAACTTTACATCCAGAGGGGTTCCAAGTCAGAGAGTTCACTCTTTTTGATGTACACTAGTATTCCATGGTGTATATGTTGCCACATTTTCTTACTGGGGTCCTATCATAGGTGAGAGAAGGGGAGGGAGAGGATTGCATTGGGAGTTATACTTGATGTAAATGACGAGTTGATGTGTGCTGAGGTTGATGGGTGCAACACAGCAATATGGCACAGAAGTATACATATGTAACAAACCTGCATGTTATACATGTACCCTAAAACTTAAAGTATAATAATAATAAAAATATATATTAAAAATTCTTTTCTTTAAGTATGTTTGAATATTGGCCCCTCTCTTCTGGCTTGTAGAAGTTTCTGCCGAGAGATCTGCTGTAAGTCTGATGGGCTTCCCTTTGTGGGTAACAGACCTTTCTCTCTGTAGCTGCCCTTAAGATTTTCCTTCATTTCAACTTTGGTGAATCTGGCAATTATGTGTGTGGAGTTGCTCTTCTCAGTATCTTTGTGGCGTTCTCTGTATTTCCTGGATTTGAGTCATTTGGCCTGCCCTACTAGGTTGGGAAGTTCTCCTGGATGATATCCTGAAGAGTGTTTTCCAACTTGGTTCCATGTTCCCCTCACTTTCAGGCACTTACCCCAATGAGACGGAGATTTGGTCTTTTTACATAATCCTTAAGCTTCTTGCAGGCTTTGTTCATTTCTTTTTCTTCTTTTTCTTTTGGTTTCTCTTCTACCATTCATTTCATTCATTAGATCCTCAATGGTGATACTCTTTCTTCCAAGTTGATCGAGTGATTACTGAAGCTTGTGCATTTGTCATGTGTCTCGTGTCATGGTTTTCATCTTTCATTTCGTTTATGACACTTCTCTGCATTAATTACTCTAGCCATCCAATTCTTCACTTTTTCCAAGATTTTTAGTTTCTTCTTTGCACTGGGTACGTATTCTCCTTTGGCTTCTGAGAAGTTTGATGGACTGAAGCCTTCTTCTCCTCTCGTCAAAGTCATTCTCCGTCAGAAGCTTTGATCTGTTGTTGGCGATGGCTGGCTCCTTTGCGGGGAGATGTGCTCTTATTTTGAATTTCCAACTTCTCTGTCGCCTTTTCCCCATCTTTGTGTGGTTTATCTGCCTCTGGTCTTTTGATGATGGTGACATACTGATGGGGTTTGGTGTAGAGTGTCCTTCTGTTTGATAGTTTTCCTTCCTAACAGTCAGGACCCTCAGTTATGGAGTCTGTTGGAGATTGCTTGAGTCCCTCCCAGACCCTGTTTGCCTGGGTATCAGCAGCAGAGGAGCTGCAGAAATAGAATATTGCTAAACGGTAGTGTACCTGTGATTCTTGCTTTGGAAGCTTCCTCTCATGGGTACTCCACCCTGTGAGGTGTGGGGTGTCAGTCTGCCTGCCCCTAATTGGGGATGTCTCCCAGTTAGGCTACTCAGGGGTCGAGGACCCGCCTTGAGCGAGCAGTCTCTTCTCAGATCTCAACCTCCGTGTTGGAGATCCACTGCTGTCTTCAAGCTGTCAGACAGAGTCGTTTTGCGTCTGCAGAGGTTTCTGCTGCTTTGTTGTTGTTGTTGTTGTGTAGCTGTGCCTGCCCCAGGGTGGAGTCTACAGGGCAAGCAGGTTTCCTTGAGCTGCTGTGAGCTCCCACCCAGTTCGAGAGGCTTCCCAGCGGCTGTTCCTCACCCAAGCCTCCCAGCAATGGCTGAGCAGCCCCTCCCCAGCCTGGCTGCTGCCTTGCCAGTAAATCACAGGTGCTGTGCTGGCAATGAGAGCCGTGGGTGTGGGACCCTCGGCCCGCGTGTGGGATATGATCTCCTGAATGCGCCTGTTTGGCAAAAGAGCAGTATTGGGTGGGAGTTACCCGATTCTCCAGGTGTTGTGTGTCTCAGTTCCCCTGGCTAGGAAAGGGATTCCCACTTCCCCTTGCACTTCTCAGGTGAGGCAATGCTGCAGCCCTGCTGTCGCTGGTGGGGCTGCAGCAGCTGACCAGCACCAATCATCGGCACTGCTCCCCAGTGAGATGAACCCCGGTACCTCAGTTGAAAAGGCTGAAATCACTGGTCTTCTGTGTCGCTCGCACTGGGAGTTGGAGACTGGAGCTGTTCCTATTCGGCCATCTTGCTCCGCCCCAAAAATACTCTTTTTATAGAATCTACAAAGGGACATTTCAGAGCCCATTGAGGTCTACAGTGAAAAACCCAACATCCCATGATAAAAACTAGAAACAAGCTATCTGTGGACATGCTTTGTGATGTGTGGATTCATCTCACAGAGTTCAACCTTTATTTTGATTTAGTAGGTAAAAAAAACTGTTCTTGTAGAATCTAAAAGGGACGCTTAGGAGCCCATTTAGGCCTATAGTGAAAAAACTGCATATCCGCAAAAAAAAAAAACTAGAAACTAGTTCTGTGTGAAAATTCTTTGCAGTGTGGGCATCTCAATGAGTTAAAATTTTCTTTACATTGAGGTGGTGGGAAACACTCTTTGTAGAATCTACAAAGGGACATTTCAGAGCTCATTGAGGCCTGTAGTGAAAAAGTGAATATCTTGTGATAAAAACTAGACACAAGCTATCTAAGAAAATGCTTTTTGATGTGTTCATTCATTTTACAGAGTTAAAACTTTGTTTTGATTCAACGGTTTAGAAACACTTTTTTTGTGGAATCTATGAAGGGTCATTTTTAATCCCATTGAGGTATATAGTGAAAAATGGCATGTCCCACCATAAAAACTAGAAACAAGCTGCCTGTGAAAATGCTTTCTAATGTGTGAATTCATCTCACAGAGTTAAACCTTAGCTGTAATTCAAAGGTTGGAAACATTTCTTTTTTTAATATAAGAAGGGACGGGGGGCGGAGCAAGATGGCCGAATAGGAGCAGCTCCAGTCTTCAACTCCCAGCGCTAGCGACACAGAAGACTGGTGATTTCGGCATTTTCAACTGAGGTACTGGGTTCATCTCACTGGGGAGTGCCGGACGATCGGTACTGGTCAGCTGCTGCAGCCTGACCAGTGAGAGCTGAAGCAGGCGGGGCATCGCCTCACTGGGAAGCGCAGAAGGAATCACACCTAGCCAGAACTGAGACACAACACCTGGAGAATCCAGGCGCTCCACCCAATACTGCGCTTTTTGAGCAAACAGGCACCAGGAGATCATATCCCACCTGGCGGAGGTCCCACACCCACGGGCCTCCCTCATTGCTATCACAACCAGTCTGTGATCTACCGGCAAGAGCAACAGCGAGGCTGGGGAGGGAGGGCACCCGCCATTGCTGAGGGTTAGTAGGTAGAAACAAGCTGCTGGGAGCTCCAGGTGGGTGGAGCTCACAGCAGCTCAAGGAAACCTGCCTGTCTCTGTAGACTCTACCTCTGGGGCCTTGAGGGGCATACACAACAACAACAACAACAACAAAGCAGCAGGAAACCTCTGCAGACGCAACAAACGACTCTTGTCTGACGGCTTTGAAAGGAGAGGCAGTGGATCTCCCAACACGGAGGTTGAGATCTGAGAAGGGGCCAGACTGCCTGCTCAAGTGGGTCCCTGATCTGAGTAGCCTAACTGGGAGACACATCCCCACTGGGGAGCAGTCTGACACTTACACACCTCACAGGGTGGAGTACACCCCTGAGAGGAAGCTTCCAAAGCAAGAATCGAACAGGTACACTCGCTGTTCAAATATTCTATCTTCTGCAGCCTCTGCCATGATACGGAAGCAAACAGGTCTGGAGTGAACCTCAAGCAATCTCAACAGACCTACAGCTGAGGGTCCTGACTGTTAGAAGGAAAATTATCAAACAGGAAGGACACCTGCACCCAAAACCCCATCAGTACAACACACCATCATCAAAGACCAGAAGCAGATAAAACCACAAGATGGGGAAAAAGCAGGGCAGAAAAGCTGGAAATTCAAAAACAAAACACATCTCCCCGGCAAGGCACAATACCATGCGCCAACAACGGATCCACAGCTGGACGGAGAATGACTTTGTGAGATGAGAGAGAAAGGCTTCAGTCCATCAAATTTCTCAGAGCTAAAAGGAGGAATTACGTACCCAGTGCAAAAACTAAAAATATTGAAAAATTCCTGGAAGAATTGATGAGGCTAAATTAATTAATGCAGAAGAGAAAGGTCATAAACAAGGAAATGAAAGAGATGAAATACATGACACGGACATACGTGACAAATGCAAGCTTCGGTAGCCATTCGATCAACTGGAAGAAAAGAGTATCAGCGATTGGATCAAATGAATGAAATGAAGCGAAGAAACCAAAAGAAAAAGAAAAATGAACAAAGCCTGCAAGAGTATGGATTATGTAAAAAGACCAAATCTACGTCTCATTGGGGGTGCCTGAAAGTGAGGGGAAAAATGAGACCAAGTTGGAAAACACTCTTCAGGATATCATCCAGGAAACTTCCCCCAACATAGTAGACAGGCCAACATTCAATCAGGAAATACAGAAGCATACCAAAGATACTCTCGAGAAGGAAGTAACTCAAGACACATAATTGCCAGATTCTGAAAGTTGAAATGAAGGAAAAATCTTAAGGGCAGCCAGAGAGAAAGGTCTGGTTATACAAGGAAGCCATCAGACTCACATGAATCTCTAGAGTAGAAACTCTACAAACCAGAAGAGAGTGGGGGCCAATATTAACATACTTAAGAAAAGAGAAATTTTTCAACCCAGAATTTCATATCAGCCAAACTAAGTTTCATAAGTGAAGGAGAAAGCCAAATCTTTACAGATTAGCAAATAACCCAGAATTTTGTCACCACTAGGCCTGCCTTACAAGAGACCCTAGAAGGAAGCACTAAACATGGAAAGGAACAACCGGTACCAGCCATTGCAAACACATGCAAAATGTAAAGAACCATAACCGAGGCAAGGAAAACTGCATCAACTAACCAAACAAAATAACAGTTAATATCATAATAGGCAGGATCAAGTTCACACACCAACAATCTTAACCTTAAATGTAAATGGACTAAATGCTCCAATTAAAAAGACACAGGCAGGAAAACTGGAAAGAAGTCCAAGACCCATCAGTCTGCTGTATTCCCAGAACCCATCACATGCAGAAAGAGAGGAGACACCATGAAGGCTCAAAATAAAGGGATGGAGGAAGATTTTACCAAGCAATGGAGAGACAAAAAGCAGGAGTTGCAATCCTAGTCTCTGATAAAACAGACTTTTCAACCATCAAAAGATCAAAAGAGACAAAGAAGGCCATTACATAATGGTAAAAGGGATCAATTCAACTTGGAAAAGAGCTAGCCTCCTAAATATATATACTTACAATACAGGAGCACCCAGATTCATACAGTAAGTCCTTAGAGACTTACAAAGAACTTAGACTCCCATACAATAATAATGGGAGACTTCAACACTCACTGTCAACATTAGACAGATTAATGAGACAGAAGTTAACAAGGATGTATCAGAAATTGAACTCATCTCTGCAGCAAGCAGACCTAATAGACATCATAGAACTCTCCACCCCAAAACAGCAAGATTCTTCTCAGCACCCATCGCACTTGCCAAATTGACCACATAATTGGAAGTAAGCACTCCTCAGCAAATGTGCAAGAGCAGAGGAGTATAACAAACTGTCTCTCAGACCACAGTGCAATCAAACTAGAACTCAGGACTAAGAAACTCCCATCAAAACCACTCAACTACACGGAAACTGAACAACCTGCTCCTGAATGACTACTGGGTACATAACAGGAAATGAGGCAGAAATAAAGATGTTCTTTGAAACCAATGAGAACAAAGATACAACATGCCAAGTCTCTGGGACACATTTAAAAAGCAATGTGTGAGAGGGAAATTTATAGCACTAAATGTCCTACAAAGAGAAAGCAGGAAGATCTAAAATTGACACTCTCTAACGTCACAATTAAAAAGAAATAGAGAAGCAGAGCAAACACATCCGAAAGCTAGCAGAAGGCAAGAAATAACTAAGATCCAGAGCAGATACAGAAGTAGATTAAAACACAAAACCCTCCAAAAATCAATGAATCCAGGAGTTGGATTTTGAAAGATCAACAAAATTGACAGACTGCCTTAAGACTAATAAAGAAAAAGAGAAGAATCAAATTGACGCAATAAAAATGATAAAGGAAATATCACCACCGACCCCACAGAAATACAAACTACCATCAGAGAATACTATAAACACCTCTATGCAAATAAACTGGAAAATCTAGAGAAGAAATGGATGTTCCTGGACACTCTTCAAGACTAAACTAGGAAGAAGTTGAATCCTGAATAGACCAATAGCAGGCTGCAAGAGTGAGGCAATAATTTATAGCCTACCAACCAAAAAGTCCAGGACCAAATGGATTCACAGTCGAATTCTACCAGAGGTACAAGGAGAACTGGTACCATTCCTTCTGAAACTATTCAATCAATAGAAAAGAGGGAATCCTCCTAACTCATTTTATAGACCAACATCATCAATCACCAAAGCCTGGCAGAAACTGTAAAAGAAAGAGAAATTTTTAGACCAATATCACTGATGAACATCGTGCAAAAATCTCAATAAAATACTGGCAAAACCGGATTCAGCAACACATCAAAAAGCTTATCCACCATGATCAAGTGGGCTTCATCACGGGATGCAAAGGCTGGTTCAACATTCATAATCAATAAACATAATCCAGCATATAAACAGGAAGAAGACAAGAACCACATGATTATCTCAATAGATGCAGAAAAAGGAAACTTGACAAAAATTCCAGCAGCCCTTCATTTTTCTAAAAACGCTCAATAAATTCAGTATTGATGATGGAATGTACCTCCAAAATCATAAAGAGCTATTTATGAAGCAAACCCACAGCCAATATCATACTGGATGACAAAACTGGAAAAATCCTTTGAAACTGGCTTTAGACAAGGGATGCTGCCCTCTCTCACCACTCCCTGTTCAACATAGTGTTGGAACTTCACAATGACAGGCAATCAGGCAAGAGAAAGAAAGAAATAAAGGGTATTCAGTTAGGAAAAGAAAGTCAAATTGTCTCTGTTGCAGATGACATGGTTGTGTATTTAGAAAAACCCATTGTCTCAGCCAAAAATCTCCTTAAGCTGACAAGCAACTTCAGCAAAGTCTCGGAATACCAAATTAATGTGCAAAAATCACAAGCATTCTTATACACCAGTAACAGACAAACAGCCAAATCATGAATGAACTGCATTCACAATTGCTTCAAAGAGAATAAAAGACAGGAATCCCAGCTTTTAAAGGGATGTAAGGAGACTTACCTATTCAAGGAGAACTACAAACCACTGCTCAGTGATAAAAGAGGACATAAACAAATGGAAGAACATACCATGCTCATGGATAGGAAGAATCCATATAAAACAGAAAATGGCCATACTGCCCAAAGGTAATTTATAGATTCAATACCATCCCCATCCAAGCCACCAATGAGTTTCTTCACAGAATTGGAAAAACTGCTTTAAAGTTCATATGGAACCAAAAAGAGCCCCACATCTCCAAGACAATCACCTAAGTCCAAAGAACAAAGCTGGAGGCATCACATTACTACCCTGACTTCAAACTATACTACAAGGCTACAGTAACCAAAAACAGCATGGTACTGGTACCAAAACAGAGAATATGAATCAATGAGACAGAACCGAGTCCTCAGAAATAATACCTTACACATCTACAGCCATCGATCTTTGACAAACCTGAGAAGAAACAAAGAAATGGAAAAGGATTCCCTATTTAATAGTAGTGCTAGGATAATTGGCTAACCATAAGTAGAAAGCTGAATCTGGATCCTTTCGCCTCCTTATGCAATTAATTCAAGATGGATTCAAGACTTAAATGTTAGACCCTAGCCATGCATAAAATCCTAGGGGGTAGGCTCTAGGCAAGTACAAATGGGACATAGGCATGGGCAAAAACTAATGGCTCTCGCTGTAACAGCAACAAAGCCAGGCAGAATGACAGATGGGATCTCATTAAACTAAAGAGCTTCTACACAACAAAAACTATATCAGAATGAACAGGCAGCCCTACAGAATGGGAGAAATTTTGCAATCTACTCATCTGACAAAGGGCCATATCAGAACCTACAAAATAAACACATTTACAAAAGCTCAAACAACCATCAAAAA
>NW_022169088.1:31572-32860 GCF_008728515.1 Papio anubis
ATGACGAGTTGGTGGGTGCTGACGAGTTGATGGGTGCAGCACAGCAACATATGTAACAAACCTGCACGTTATACACATGTACCCTAGAACTTAAAGTATAATAATAATAAAAAAAATAAAATAAAATAAAAAAATAAAATAAATAAAATAAGAAAACTTGAAACATGCTCTCTGTGAAAAGGTTTTGTGATGCATGAATTCATCTCACAGAGTTAAACTTTTTCTGATTCAGCAGGATGGAAACAGTCTTCACAAAATCTACGAATGGGAGGTTGGAAACACCCTTTCTATGGAATCTACAAAGGGACATTTTGGAGGCCACTGAGGCCTCTAGTGTAAAACCAAATATCCTGCAATTAAAACTAGAAACAAACTATTGGTGAAAATTCTTGGCAATGCATGGATTCATTTTGCAGAGTTAAATCGCAATTTTTATTCAGCAGGTTTGAAACACTCTTTTTGTAGAATCTGTGAAGGGACATTTTGGAACCCATTGAGGCCTACAGTGGAAAACTGAATATTCCTTGATAAAAACTAGAAACAAGTAATGTGTGAAAATGCTTCGCAATGTGTGGATTCATCTCACAGAGTTTAATCTTTGTTTTGTTTCAGTAAGTCGGAAACACTCTTTAGTAAAATCTACAAAGAAATATTTTGGAGTCCATTGAGGCCTATAGTGAAAAACAGAATATTTCGCCATGAAAATTAGAAGCAAAGTATCTGTAAAAATGTTTTGTGATGTGAAGATTTATCTCACACAGTTAAACGTTTGTATTGATTCAGCTGGCTGGCAACACTCTTTTTGTAAAATCTACGACAAAACATTTCAGAGACCATTGAGGTCTACGGAGAAAGATCGAATATCCCTTGATTAAAACTAGAAACAAGCTATCCGTTGAAATGCTTTGTGATGTTTGGATTTATTTTACAGAGTGAAGCATTTATTTGGATTAAGTAGGTTGGAAACACTCTTTTTGGAGAATCTACAAATTGACATTTCAGAGTCCAATGAAGCCTACAGTGAGAAACCAATCATTCTGCAATAAAAACTAGAAACAAGCGATCTGTGAACTTGCTTTGAGATCTATGGGTTCCTCTCACAGGAGTAAGCCATTGTGTTGATTCAGCAGGTAGGAAACACTATTCTTCTAGAATCTAAGAAGGGACACTTCGGAGCCGATTTAGGCCTATAGTGAAAAACAGCATATTCCGTGATAAAAACTGGAAACAAGATATCTGTCCAAATGCTGTGCAATGTGTGCATTCATCTCAAAGAGTTATACCTTTG
>NW_022169089.1:0-1089 GCF_008728515.1 Papio anubis
CAATATCTACCTTTGGCATCTTTTTCAAAGTATTTCTAGGGTGACAGTTGGGAGGAAATGGGAAAAAAAATATTTGGACACAAGCTCTTTTTTCCACTGGGCTTTGAGAAAATCCCCATCTTGCGTGCTCCCAGTGTATCTCTCACTGATAAGTTCCTCATAAAACCAGGGCCTTCTCCAGGGCCACGCTGACAGAACTCCCACGGACACACCATGATTAGGACCCTGCTGCTGTCCGCTTTGGTGGCTGGAGGTAAACCCTGTCACCCAGAGCCACTGGTTTCCCATCCCCTGGTGTGGCTGGGAATGGGATCTTCCTGTCCTCCCCTCTCGCCCCCACCCAACCCCCACTGCATTCAGACCTATAATCATAAGAAAACTGGAATGGAGTTTCAAAGAACTGGAGCAAAGAGCAGGATTCTATGACCTCTTGGGATCCTTCTAGAACAAGGGTTTTCTATTTGGGGGTTCAGAATGCAGCAAGTGTAGTTTACATTGTGTGGGTCGCTGCTTCCTGGACTCAAGACCCTTTCTCTTTTCATAGCCCTCAGTTGTGGGGTCCCCACTTACCCGCCTTCTGTGACTAGGGTGGTTGGAGGTGAAGAAGCGACGCCCAACAGCTGGCCCTGGCAGGTGAGTCGACCACACTGTACTTCCCCCCGTCCCTGCCCCACTCCCTTTACATCCCCCCTTTGCCCTTCCACCATGGGGTCTACTGTGCTGGCAAAGTGAGGACTGATGGGACTCAGAGAGCAGCACAGGCAACTTCACCAATAAGATACATTTCCAGCTGGGCGCAGTGGCTCATGCCTGTTATCCCAGCACTCTGGGAGGCCATGGTGGGCAGATCACCTGCGGTCAGGAGTTTGAGACCAGCCTGGCCAACATGGTGAAACCCGCCTCTACTAGTAATACACAGTTAGCCAGGCGTGGCAGCACACACTTGTAATCCCAGCAACTCGGGAGGCTGAGGCAGGAGAATCGCTTGAACCCAGGAGGCAGAGGTGGCAGTGAGCTGAAATTGCACCACCGCACTCCAGCCTGGACAACAAAGCAAGACTCTGTCTCAAAAAAAAAAAAAAAAAAAAA
>NW_022169090.1:0-1089 GCF_008728515.1 Papio anubis
AGCAGTTGTTCCTGCACTAACTGTTGGGCAGCACTTAGCTTATCATTAAGTAAAGGCCACTGATCAACCCAAACGGGCTCATCTGACTTCCAAGTAATAGGGTCAGTGCACTTTTGGGGTGCAGGTATGTCAGTGGCTTGAGCTAAAAATTTCCAAACCCTTTTTTATCAAGTTGTCCTGAGACTGGTATAGGCTGTGGAATACCGTTTTCCTTTTTTCCAAGACCTTTACCGGGGTGTATCCCTGAGTTAGCATTTGTGCAGTAACTATATCATTTGGGCTGCACATTATAATTTTCATTTGGGAGAGCAGGTCTCATCCCCAAAGATTAACAGGTAAGTGAGGGATGATAAATGGCTTAATGAGGCCTGAATTGTTTTCTTTATCTGTCCATGTTAGGTATTTAGAACTTTGTTTAGGATTACTGCTTTGTCCAATCCCTCTCAGGTGAGTTAAAGTCTCTGTAATAGACCAATGAGAGGGCCAATCTTCTTGTTTAATGATGGTTACATCGGCCCCTGTGTCTATTAGCCCAGTAAATGCCTTACCATCTAACCATAAGGTTAGAGAGGGTTTTTGATTTGTAATTGGTTGCAACCAATATATATCTGATGATCCAAAACCTTTTGTATTCCTGTTAGAGTGTTAGATATTATTATCTGTTTTAACTAAGGGTAGCAAAACTAACTGTGCTATTCTAACCCCTTGAGGGACAGTAATAATGTTAATAGCTCTGGCCGTGATTTTAATTTCTCCTTCATAATCATTATCGATAACTCCAGGGAGGACTTGTAAACCTTTCATGGTGACACTACTTCTTCCCAAGAGTAGCCCAAAAGTGTCAGGTGGTAAAGGCCCATATATTCCTGTATTTAAGGTTTGTGGTCCCATCTCAGGTGTTAATACTGTGTGGGAGGTGGAACTGAGGTGCAGTCCTGCACTTCCTGGGGTTGCTCTACTAAGTTTTGAAATGGATTGTTGCTGCTGGCTGGAACAAAGCTGACCGCCCCATACGCTTGTTTTGGGGCCTGGGGCTGGCCCCTCACCCCATTTCCCTGCTGAGACGATAAAGGATTTCCTTGACTATCA
>NW_022169091.1:0-1089 GCF_008728515.1 Papio anubis
CATGGTGGCTTGCAGCAGAGCAATGGCCATGGGCATGGTCAAAGTGGGTTGATTCTGGATAAATATTTCGAAGGTAGAACATTAGGACTCGCTGACAGACCAGATATAGAGTGTGAAGGAGAGAGCAAGCACTTACAAATATATGGCCTCTTCTATAAGTTCATGAAATCCCAGGTCTCTGTCCCTTTACATGCCCTGACAGCACATGCATGTGACATATTTTAGTGGTAGGATTAAGACAACCATCATGCAGTAAGCCTCTGAACACTGGACTGCTTGGGAAACTTAAACCAAGAGGAATCCGTCCACTAGCCCGGTTAAATTCTTGTAGTCTATGCACATACATGTGGAGTGTCTGTATAATATTTCTAGCCAGTCTACATGTCTTGAACATCATCAGTTAAGCATAATTCATTTCACCAAGGAAAAGTGACTTGTGATTTTCCTTATGCTATTTCACAGCCTCTGGTGTCGGTGGCAGCCCACTGAAGTATGGGCTTCTTCAAAGAAATAACACATGAAGTGTGTATTCTTAATTAAGATATTTTGGATGTTAACTAGATATCTGGTTATTGTTAACATCCTAGAGGCCTTGGATAACAAGGCTTAGATACAACAAGGATATAAATATAACTGGTTAGTGTATATATAATATATATTATGTATAATATTATATCCTATTATATATATTATAGATATCCTATATTAAGTAATTAATATTATATAGTTAATATATTATAATATGTATATATTATATATTATAAATAATATAATAAGCTATCATATGATACTAGACTATATTGTTAATATACTATAATATGTTATAATAATTTCATATAATATAATTTTCTAGTATAATTATATATCACATATAATACATTATAATATCATATAATATTTATACATTACATTATATATTATATAATATATTATCATCTTAATATATTAAATACTATATAATATAATCTTTATATATAAATGTATATATATATATATAAAAGACAGAAAATGTGTGGTGTATGCATCCCATTAAATTCTCTTCCTTGAAGTATTTACAAGCAAGTTTCTGTAAAATATAAATCCATTTGG
>NW_022169092.1:0-1089 GCF_008728515.1 Papio anubis
TCTCTTTGTTATCGGCGGATATTTCCTTTGGCCCTATAGTCTTCAAAGGGATCCGAAATATCTGTTCTCAGATTCCACAGAAATAAGGCTAGCAAAGAGATCCACGATATACAGATGTAACTCTGTGAGATGAATTAAGAGAACACTAAGCAGTTTCTCAGAAAGCTTCTTTCCAGATTTCATCTGAGGATATTTCCTTTTTCACCATAGCCCTCTACGGGATTCCAAATATCACTTTGCCAATTCCACAAGAACTGTCTTAGCGAAAGGCTTCTTGAAGAAAAAGCTGTAACTCTGTGAGATGATTTCACAGAACAAAAAGAAGGTTCTCAGAAAGCTTCTTTCTCTTTGTTATCGGAGGATATTTCCTTTGGCCCTATAGTCTTCAAAGGGATCGGAAATATCTGTTCTCAGATTCCACAGAAATAAGGCTAGCAAAGAGATCCCCGAAATAGAGATGTAACTCTGTGAGATGAATTAGCAGAACACTAAGCAGTTTCTCAGAAAGCTTCTTTCCAGATTTCATCTGAGGATATTTCCATTTCCACCATAGCCCTCTAAGGGTTTCTAAATATCACTTTGCCAATTCCACAAGAACTGTCTTAGCGAAAGGCGTCTTGAAGAGAAAGTTGTAACTCTGTGAGATGATTTCACAGAACACAAAGAAGTTGCTCAGAAAGCTTCTGTCTCTTTCTTTTCGGAGGATATTTCCTTTGGACCTATAGTCTTCAAAGGGATCCGAAATATCTGTTCTCAGAATCCACAGAAATAAGGCTACCAAAACTTCCACGAAATGCAGATGTAACTCTGTGAGATGAATTAACAGAACACTAAGCAGTTTCTGAGAAAGCTTCTTTCCAGATTTCATCTGAGGTTATTTCCTTTTCGACCATAGCCCTCTATGAGCTTGCAAATATCACTTTGCCAATTCCACAAGAACTTTCTTAGCGAAAGGCTTCTTGAGGGGAAAGCTGTAGATCTGTGAGATGATTTCACGGACCACAAAGAAGTTTCTCAGAAAGCTTCTTTCTCTTTGTTATCAGAGGATACTTCCTTTGGCAATATAGTCTTCAAAGGGATCCGAAATAT
>NW_022169093.1:0-1089 GCF_008728515.1 Papio anubis
TTGACGTGTACATTCCACTCACAGAGTGAAACCTTCATTCTCACAGAGGATTGGGGAATCCCATTTGGAGACAAGGCTACCAGGGGACATTTGTGAGTATACAGACGACTATGGTGAAAAAGGAATTATCCTCAGACAAAAACTGGAAAGAAGCTTTCTTGAAACTGCTTTGTGATACATATGTCTATGCACATCACCTAGATAAAGCTTGCTTTCTATTACGCAGTTTTGAAACTCGTCATGGATGGGCTTGCGAAGGGACATTCGGGAACACATTCGTGCTTGACGTTAAATGGGAGATATCTTCAGGTAAAAACTGGAGAGAAGCTTTCTGAGAAATTGCGTTGTGATGTGTGCGTTCCACAGGGCGTTATTCCTTTTTTGTCATAGCAGTGTTTGAGCACTCTTCCTGTAAAACTGAAAAAGTGATATTTTGCAGCACGTTGAATATTATGACAAAAAGTGAAATATCCGGAAAAACCAGAAAGAAACGTTCCAAGAAACAGTTCTCTGGGGTGTGCATTCATATGAGAGAGCTAGAGCTGCCACTACGTCGCCCAGGGTGGAAACTCTGTCTTTGAGTAATCTGGGAACGGATATTAACTGGTACCCGGATTCCTGTCGTGAGAAAGGAAACGTGTTCTGATGAGAAGTGGAGAGAAGCTTTCGGAGCAAGTGCTTTGTGAGGTGTGTGTTCATCACATAGAGTTGAATCATTTTTGGATTGAGCAGTTTGAAATCACTGTTTCTGTGGAACCTGAGAAAGGATATTAGGGAACGCTCTTAAGAATATGCTGAAAAAGTAATACCCTCCGTTAAAAACCAGAAGGACACTTTCTGTGAAACTGCTCTAGGTCACGTGAATTGCATTCGCACAGTTAAGTTTCTGTTTTCATTGAGCAGTATTCTAACACTCTTTTAGGTGAGCCTGCTATGGGATACACGGGAGCGCCTTGAGGCTTACGGTGAAAATGGAAATATCTTCAAATAGATACTGGAGAGAAGATTTCTGAGGAGCTCCTTTGTGACGTGTGCATTGCACTGGTCACAGTGTTGATACTGCGTCCTAGATGGATTGATACTCATCAT
>NW_022169094.1:0-1088 GCF_008728515.1 Papio anubis
TCTCAGATATTTCGGATCCCTTTGAAGACTATAGGGCCAAAGGAAATATCCTCCGATAACAAAGAGAAAGAAGCTTTCTGAGAAACTTCTTTGTGTTCTGTGAAAACCTCTCACAGAGTTACAGCTTTCCCCTCAAGAAGCCTTTCACTAAGACAGATCTTGTGGAATTTGAAAAGTGATATTTGGAAGCCCATAGAGTTCTATGGTGAAAAAGGAAATATCCTCTGATGAAATCTGGAAAGAAGTTTTCTGAGAATCTGCTTTGTGGTCTGTGAATTCATCTCACAGAGTTACAGCTTACCCCTCAAGAAGCTGCTCACTAAGCCTGTTCTTGTGGAATTCGCAAAGTGATATTTGGAAGCCCTTAGAGGGCTATGGTGAAAAGGGAAATATCCTCAGAGAAAAACTGGAAAGAAGCTTTCTGAGAAACTGCTTTGTGATGTGTGACTTCCACTCACAGAGTTACATCTGTATTTCGTGGATCTCTTGGCTATCCTTATTTCTGTGGAATTTGACAACAGATATTTCGGATCAATTGAAGACTATAGGGCCAAAGGAAATATCCTCCGATCACAAAGAGAAAGAAGCTTTCTGAGAATCTTCTTTGTGTTCTGTGAAATCATCTCACAGAGTTACAGCTTTCCCCGGACGACTTTAGCTAAGACACTTCTTGTGGAATTTGCAAAGTGATATTTGGAAGCCCATAGAGGGCTATGCTGAAAAAGGAATTATCAACAGATGCAATCTGGAAAGAAGCTTTCTGAGAATCTGCTTAGTGTTCTATGAATTCATCTCACAGAGTTACAGCTTTCCCCTCAAGAAGTCGCTCGCTAAGCCTGTTCTTGGGGATTTCGCGACGTGATATTTGGAAGCCCATAGAGGGCTATGCTGAAAGAGGAAATAATCTCAGATGAAATCTGGAAAGAAGCTTTCTGAGAAACTTCTTAGTGTTCTGTTAATACATCTCACAGAGTTACATCTGTATTTCCAGGATCTCTTTGCTAGCCTTATTTCTGTGGAATCTGAGAACAGATATTTCGGATCCCTTTGGAGACTCTAGGGCCAAAGGAAATATCCTCCGATAACAA
>NW_022169095.1:0-1088 GCF_008728515.1 Papio anubis
ACCAAAAAAGCCTATTAGAAATAAGAAATGAATCCAGTAAAGTTGTAGGGTATAAAAATCAACACACAACAATCAGTGCCACTTCTTTTTCTTTTCTTTTCTTTTCTTTTTTTTTTTTTTTTTTTTTTTTTTTGGAGATGGAGTCTCACACTGTTGCCTGGGCTGGAGCGCAGTAGCGCAATCTCAGCTCACTGCACTCTCCGCTTCCCGAGTTCAAGCAGTTCTCCTGTCTCAGGAATATTGCTCCCGAGTAGCTGGGATTATAGGCTCCTGCCACCATGCCCAGCTAATTTTTTGCATTTTAGTAGAGACAGGGTTTCACCACGTTGGCTAGGTTGGTCTCGAACTCCTGACCTCATGATTCACCTGCCTTAGCCTCCCAAAGTGCTGGCATTACAGGCGCAAGCCACCGCGCCAGGCCCATCAGTGCCATTTCCACACATTAACAATAACTTATCTGAAAAAAATCCAGAAAGGTATCCCATTTATAATAGCTACAAAATATTAAAATGTTTAGAAGTAAAATTAACTAATTAGGCTAAAGGCTTGTACACAGAAAACTACAAAACATCTATAAGAAAAAATTAAAGAAGGCACAAATAAATGTAAGATAGTCTATGTTCATGAATTGAAAGATTTAATATTGTTAAGATGTTTATACTACCCAAAGCAATCTACAATGCTATCCTTATCAAAATCCCAAAGAAATTTTTACAGAAATAGAAAAAAACTAAAATTTTAATTCTAAAATTTCTATGGAACCACAGAAGGCCCAGAATAGCTCAAACAATCCTGAGAAAGAAAAACAAAGCTAAAAGCACACCACTTCTTGGTTTCAGAATATATTACAAAGCTACAGTAATTAAAACATCATAGTACTATCATAAAGAGAAACATAGAACCAATGGAACAGAATAGAGAGCTGAAGAATAGACCGACACATATGCACTCAGCTGATGTTTGATGAGGGCATCAAGAATACATAATGCGGAAAGAGTAGTTCTTCAACAAATGGTGCTGTGGAAACTGGATATCCACTTGCAAAAGAATGAAATTGGACTTCTAGCTAACATAATACACAAAAATCA
>NW_022169096.1:0-1088 GCF_008728515.1 Papio anubis
CTACTGCATTTAGGAGGTGACTGAAGTGGTCCTGATGAAAGGCGATGCTGGCTGTAAGTAGGGTAATAGTGGAGATGGAGAGAGATAGGCAGATCTCACCAGTATTGAGGAAGAGGAAGGGCACAATATAGTTATGGATTAAAAGTGAGGTTAGGGCCGGGTGTGGTGGCTCACACCTGTAATCCCAGCACTTTGGGAGGCCGAGGCAGGCGGATCACGAGGTCAAGAGATCGAGACCATCCTGGCTAACATGGTGAAACCCTGTCTCTACTAAAAATGCAAAAAATTAGCCAGGCATGTTGGCGGGTTCCTGTAGTCCCAGCTACTCGGGAGGCTGAGGCAGGAGAATGGCATGAACCCGGGAGGTGGAGCTTGGAGTGAGCCAAGATCGTGCCACTGTTCTCCAGCCTGGGTGATAGAGTGAGACTCTGTCTCAAAAAAAAAAAAAAAAAGGTGAGGTTAGGGAGTAAGGTTTGAAGTGGTCAAAGATTATGTATACTAGGTGTGTTGCATGAGCCATGTGTCATTGAAAATATCATTACCAATATATGGAAAGAGCAGGAAGAGCAGGTTTTGTCATAAATTGTGGAGCGTTTCAAGTGTCTATGTAGGCTGAGTGCAGTGGCTCACGCTTGTAATCCTAGCACTTTAGGAGGCTGAGGTCGGTGGATCACTTGAGGCCAGGAGTTTGAGACCAACCTGGGCAACATGATGAAACCCCATCTCTACTAAAAATAGAAAAAGTTAGATGGAAGTGGTGGCACACACCTGTAATCCCAGCTCCTTGGGAGGCTGAGGCAGGAGAATTGCTTGAACCCTGGAGGTGGAGGTTGCAGTGAGCCACTGCACTCCAGCCTGGGCAACAGAGCAAGACTCTGTCTCAAAATAAAATAAAATAAAGTGTTTATGTAGCATATAGAGTTTTATACCTGAACCTGAGGACAGATACAAATAGATAAAATTTGGGATTCTCTGTTCTATTTTTATAATTTAGTTGGTAATGGAAATTTGGACAATGAATAAGATTGCCTAGTGTTTCATGTGAAATAAGATGACATCTTAGGCCAGAGACCTGAGGAACTTCACCA
>NW_022169097.1:0-1088 GCF_008728515.1 Papio anubis
GGCCGGGCGCCGTGGCTCAAGCCTGTAATCCCAGCACTTTGGGAGGCCGAAACGGGCGGATCATGAGGTCTGGAGATCGAGACCATCCTGGCTAACACGGTGAAACCCCATTTCCACTAAAAAATACAAAAAACTAGCTGGGCGAGGTGGCGGGCACCTGTAGTCCCAACTACACGGGAGGCTGAGGCAGGAGAATGGCGTAAACCTGGGAGGCGGAGCTTGCAGTGAGCTGAGATCCGGCCACTGCACTCCAGCCTGGGCGACAGAGCGAGACTCCGTCTCAAAAAAAAAAAGAAAAAAAAAAAGAGTTGAAATGTTAGCAGCCATTGATAATTATTGCCCACATCTACTATTTTATTGGGGCTACAAAATGTTGATCTTAACATTTTATTATTTTGTCTTCATTTTTGGTGATAAACTTCTACAAATGGAAAGTTTTATCAGTATTTGATTATAGACTACAAGGAAAGGCAGGATAAATGCTTGTTTTTCTATTATTTACAACTTTCAAAATAATGATCTGGTTCCCCAAAGATGACCAATAAGAGGTTTTCTGTATTCTTTTTTTTCGTAGTATTATTATGATCTCATAGATTTAAATATATTTGTAGTGTTTTTATCCTTTGCAGTTATTATTCTTGGTGATGCTCTAATTTTTCTATCCTTAATTTGCATTTCTTTTATTATTAATGTGGCTGAGCTCACAGACTATTTGCACTTCTTTTTCTTTACATTTCCTGTTGATGTCCCCTTGCCTATTTTTCTAGACACTTACTAGAGTTTTTCTCTTCTATCTCCAGAAAATGTTTATATGTTAGGAATATTAACTCTTTGCTCTTATGAGATGAAAAGAGTACTCACAAAATACCGTAAGCAGTGTAAGGAGATAAATAACAAACTCGGAAAACATGTTTACAATTTTTATCACAGGCAAAGATGAGTTCAGGTCTCAGCAGGAAAACGTATAACACAGTGATGGGAAGCCCAGACCCTGGACTCAAGACTCTCCTGGTTTCTAATCCATGCTCGATAATGTTACACAAGTTACTTTAACACTCCGAGCCTTCCCGTTCCTCATCTACAAACTG
>NW_022169098.1:0-32711 GCF_008728515.1 Papio anubis
AAAGGATTCCCTATTTAATAAATGGTGCTGGGAAAATTGGCTAGCATAAGTAGAAAGCTGAAACAGAATGGGAGAAAGAGTTTGCAATCTGCTCATCTGACAAAGGGCTAATATCCAGAACCTACAAGGAACTCAAACAAATTTACAAGAAAAAAACAAACAACCCCATCAAAAAGTGGGCAAAGGATATGAACAGACATTTCTCAAAAGAAGACATTCATGCAGCCAACAGACATATGAAAAAATGCTCATCATCACTGGCCATCAGAGAAATGCAAATCAAAACCACAATGAGATACCATCTCACACCAGTTAGAATGGCGATCATTAAAAAGTCAGGAAACAACAGGTGCTGGAGAGGATGTGGAGAAAAAGGAACACTTTTACATTGTTGGTGGGATTGTAAAGTATTTCAATCATTGTTGAAAACAGTATGGTGATTCCTCAAGGATCTAGAACTAGAAGTACCATATGACCCAGCCATCCCATTACTGGGTATATACCCAAAGGATTATAAATCATGCTGCTATAAAGACACATGCACACGTATGTTTATTGCGGCACTATTCACAATAGCAAAGATTTGGAATCAACCCAAATGTCCATCAGTGATAGACTGGATTAAGAAAATGTGGCACATCTACACCATGGAATACTATGTAGCCATAAAAAAGGATGAGTTTGTGTCCTTTGTAGGGACATGGATGAAGCTGGAAACCATCATTCTCAGTAAACTATCGCAAGAACAGAAAACCAAACACCGCATGTTCTCACTCATAGGTGGGAACTGAACAAAGATCACTTGGACTCAGGAAGGTGAACATCGCATACCAGGGCCTATCACAGGAAGGGGGGAGGGGAAGTGGGGAGGGATTGCACTAGGAATTATACCTGATGTAAATGACGAGTTGATGGGTGCTGACGAGTTGATGGGTGCAGCACACCAACATGGCACAAGTATACATATGTAACAAACCCAATTCTTTTAATTGTGATGTTAGAGTGTCAATTTTAGATCTTTCCAGCTTTCTCTTGTGGGCATTTAGTGCTATAAATTTCCCTCTGCACACTGCTTTAAATATGCCCCAGAGGTTCTGGTATGTTGTATCTTTGTTCTCATTAGTTTCAAAGAACATCTTTATTTCTGCCTTCATTCATTGTGTACCCAGTAGTCATTCAGGATATCAGTGATTGAAGATCAAATTAATGAAATAAAGCAAGAAGAGAAGTTTAGAGAAAAAAGAGTAAAAAGAAGTGAACAAAGCCTCCATGAAATATGGGACTATGTGAAAAGACCAAATCTACATTTGATTGGTGTACCTGAAAGTGAGGGGAAAAATGAAACCAAGTTGGAAAACACTCTTCAGGATATTATCCAGAACTTCCCCAACCTAATAAGGCAGGCCAACTTTCAAATTCAGGAAATACAGAGAACACCACTAAGATACTCCTCAAGAAGAGCAACCCCAAGACACCTAACTGTCAGATTCACCAAAGTTGAAATGAAGGAAAAAATATTAAGTGCATCCAGAGAGAACGGTCGGGTTACCCCCAAAGCGAAGCCCATCAGACTAACAGTGGATCTCTCAGCAGAAACTCTACAAGCCAGTAGAGAGTGGGGGTCAATATTAAAAATCATTAAAGAAAAGAATTTTCAAACCAGAATTTCTGGAATTTCATATCCAGCCAAACTAAGCTTCATAAGTGAAGAAGAAACAAAATCCATTACGGACAAGTAAATGCTAAGAGATTTTCTCACCACCAGGCCTGCCTTACAGGAGGTGCTGAAGGAAACACTAAACATGGAAAGGAACAACCTGTACCAGCCACTGCAAAAACATGCCAAATTTTAAAGAAAGATGCTAGGAAGAAACTGCACCAACTGAAGGGCAAAATAACCAGCTAACATCATAATAAAAGGATCAAATTCACACATAACAATATTAACTTTAAATATAAATGGGGTAATGTCCCAATTAAAAGATTCAGACTGCCAAATTGGATGAAGAGTAAAGACCCATGGGTGTGCTGTATTGAGGAGACCCATCTCATGTGCAGAGACACACATAGGCTCAAAATAAAGGAATGGAGAAAGATCTACCTGGCAAATGGAAAGAAAAAAAAAAAAAAAAGCAGGTATTGCAATCTTAGTCTCTGATAAACAGACTTTAAATCAGCAAACACAGCAAACATCAAAAGAGACAAAGAAGGTCATTACATAATGGTACAGGAATCAATTCAAGAAGAAGAGCTAACCATCATAAATATGTATGCACCCAATACAGGAGCACCCAGATTCATAAAACAAGTCCTTAGAGACATACAAAGAGACTTAGACTCCCACACAAAAATAATGGGAGATTTTAACAACCACTGTCAATATTAGACGTATCAATGATACAGAAAGTTAACTAGAACACCCACGATCTGAACACAGCTCTACACCAAGCAGACCTAATAGATATCTATAGAACTCTCCACCCCAAATCAACAGAATATACATTCTTGTCAGCACCACATCACACTTATTCTAAAATTGACCACAATATTGGAAGTAAAGCACTCCTCAGCAAATGTAAAAGAACAGAAATCACAACAAACTGTCTTCCAGACCACAGTGCAATCAAATTAGAACTCAGGATTAAGAAACTCACTCAAAACCACACAACTACATGGAAACTGAAAAACTTGCTCCTGAATGACTACTGGGTAAAAAACAAAATGAAGGCAAAAATAAAGATGTTCTTTGGAACCAATGAGAACAAAGACACAATGTACCAGAATCTCTGGGACACATTTAAAGCAGTATGTAGAGGGACATTTATAGCACTAAATACCCACAAGAGAAAGCAGGAAAGGTCTAAAATCGACACCCTAACATTACAACTAAAAGAACTAGAGAAGCAAGAGCAAACACATTCAAAAGCTATCAGAAGACAAGAAATAACTAAGATCAGAGCACAACTGAAGGAGATAAAAAAAAAAACCTTCAAAACATCAGTGAATCCAGGAGAACGTTTTTTGAAAAGATCAACAAAATAGACCACTAGCAAGACTAATAAAGAATAAAAGAGAGAAGAATCAAATAGATGCAATAAAAAATGATAAAGGGGATATTAACACTGATACCACAGAAATACAAACTACCATCAGAGAATACTATAAACACCTCTACGCAAATAAACTGGAAAATCTAGAAGAAATGAATAAATTCCTGGACACATACACCCTCCCAAGACGAAACCAGGAAGAAGATGAGTCTCTGAATAGATCAATAACGGGTTCTGAAATTGAGGCAATAATTAACTGCCTACCAACCAAACAAAAGTCCAGGACCAGACCAATTCACAGCTGAATTTTACCAGAGGTACAAAGAAGAGCTGGTACCTTTCCTTCGGAAACTATTCCAATCAACAGAAAAAGAGGGATTCTTCCCTAACTCATTTTATGAGGGCCAGCAACATCCTGATACCAAAGCTTGGTGGAAACACAACATAAAAAGAGAAATTTAGACCAATATCCCTGATGAACATCAATGTGAAAATCCTCAATAAAATACTGGCAAACTGAATCCAGCAGCACATCAAAAAGCTTATCTACCACAATCAAATCAGCTTCATCTCTGGGATGTAAGACTGGTTCAACATATACAAATTAATAAACGTAATCCATCACATCAACAGAACCAATGACAAAAACCACATGATTATCTCAATAGATGAAGAAAAGGCCTTCAACAAAATTCAACAGCCATTCATGCTAAAAAAGCTCAAAAAACTAGGCATTTGTGGAATATATCTCAAAATAATGTGAGCTATTTATGACAATCCTACAGCCAATATCGTACTGAATGGGCAAAAACCGGAAGCATTTTCTTTGAAAACTGGCACAAGACAGGGATGCCCTGTCTCACCACTCCTATTCAACATAATGTTGGAAGTTTTGGCCAGAGCAATCAGGCAAGAGAAAGAAATAAAGGGTATTCAATTAGGAAAAGAAGAAGTCAAATTGTCCCTGTTTGCAGATGACATGATTGTATATTCAGAAAGCCCCATCATCTCAGCTCAAAATATCCTTAAGCTGATAAGCAACTTCAGCAAAGTCTCAGGATACAAAATCAATGTTCAAAAATCACAAGCTTTCCTATACACAAAAAACAAACAAACAGAGAGCCAAATCATGAGTGAACTCCCATTCACAATTGCTATAAAGAGAGTAAAATACCTAGGAATACAACTTACAAGGGATGTGAAGGACCTCTTCAAGGAGAACTACAAACCACTACTCAGTGAAATAAAAGAGGACACAAACAAAAGAGGACACGAACAAAAGAACATTCCTAGATCATGGATAGGAAGAATCAATATCCTGAAAATGGCCATAATTCTCAAGGTAATTTATAGATTCAATGTCATCCCCATCAAGCTACCAATTACTTACTTTAAAGTTCATATGGATCCAAAAAAGACCCCGCATTGCCAAGACAATCCTAAGCAAAAAGAACAAAGCTGGAGGCATCACGCTACCTGACTTCAAACTATACTACAAGGCTACAGTAACCAAAAAAGCATTGTACTGGTACCAAAACAGAGATATAGACCAATGGAACCGAACAGAGGCCTCAGAAATAACACCACACATCTATAACCATCTGATCTTTGACAAACCTGAGAAAAACAAGAAATGGGGAAAGGATTTCCTATTTAATAAATGGTGCTGGGAAAACTTGCTAGCCATATATAGAAAGCTGAAACTGAATCCCTTTCTTACACCTTATACAAAAATCAATTCAAGATGGATTAAAGACTTAAATGTTAGACCTGAAACCATAAAAACCCTGGAAGAAAACCTAGGCAACACCATCCAGGACATAGGCATGGGCAAGGGATTCATGACTAAAACACCAAAAGAAATAGCAACAAAAGCCAAAATAGACAAATGGGATCTAATTAAACTACAGAGCTTCTGCACAGCAAAAGAAACAACCATCAGAGTGAACAGGCAACCTATAGAATGGGAGAACATTTTTGCAATCTACCCATCTGACAAAGGGCTAACATCCAGAATCTACAAAGAACTTAAACAAATCTACAAGAAAAAAACAAACAACTCCATCAAAAAGTGGGCAAAGTATATGAACAGACACTTCTCAAAAGAAGACATTTAGGCAGCCAACAGACATATGAAAAAATGTTTATTATCCCTGGTCATCAGAGAAATGCAAATCAAAACCACAATGAGATACCATCTCACACCAGTTAGAATGATGATCATTAAAAAGTCAGGAAACAACAGATACAGGAGAGGATGTTGAGAAGAAGGAACGCGTTTACGCTCTTGGTGGGAGTGTAAACTAGTTCAACCATTGTGGAAGACAGTGTGGCAATTCCTGAAGGATCTAGAACTAGAAATACCATTTGACCCAGTGATCCCATTACTGGGTTCATACCCAAAGTATTATAAGTAATGCTACTATAAAGACATGTGCACACATATGTTTATTGTGGCACTATTCACAACAGCAGACTTGGAGCCAACCCAAGGGGTCTATCAATGATAGACTGGATTAAGAAAATGTGGCACATGTATACCATGGAATACTATGCCACCATAAAAAAGGATGAGTTCATGTCCTTTGCAGGGACATGGATGAATCTGGCAACAATGATTCTGAGCAAACTATCACAAGGATAGAAGATCAAATACTGCATATTCTCACTCATAGGTAGGAATTAAACAATGAGAACACTTGGACAGAGGGTGGGGAACATCAAACACTGGGGCCTGTCATGGAGGGGGTGATGGGTGAGGGATAGCATTAGGAGAAATACCTAATGTAAATGATTTATTAATGGATTCAGCAAACCAACATAGCACATGTATACCTATGTAACAAACTTGCATGTTGTGCACATGTACCCTAGAACTTAAATTATAATAATAAAAAAAGAAAAAGAAGTCAATTCAAAAGTTATCTATAGATCAATTAAAATTATGGATGGTTACTTATAAAATAACCTAGAAAGGAACTGGTATGTAGGAGAGAAAGAGATATGAACAAAGATATGAATATGAAGATGTATTTTTTGTTAACGAAGATTATCAATAAAAGATTATTTTGTATAAGAAAGGATTTTGTATGGTAAAGTTTGGCTTAAAGTGACTGATTATTTAGGGAATAGGGAAATTTAGGACAAGCCAGAAAGTCCAAGCATGTCATAGGTTGCCTGTGTAAGTTGTCATAAGGTTTGTGAAGGGGAATTTGTGGAAGAAATTTTGTATGTGATTAAGGTGGTTATTATTAAAAGAAAATAATTTATAATAATCTTTCTAAAATTGTTCCCTTATGTTACAATAAAGTTTCAATGAAATTGCAAAACATTTTACTCTTAATTTTGTAACTTTTTTTTAAACCTAAAATCATATCTACTTTTGTTGCTTTCAGTTTTTTTCTTACCTTGAGAAAAACTAAGAAAATAGCTCTCTCCTCTAACCCTGAACTCCTGGTAACTTTTCTCCAGTTCTACCTGCATTGGCAGTCTTAGGGAACAAACAGAAGCCAAAACAAGCTGGCTGATAAACTTGCTATTCCCTTTTAGAAATTGGTTATTACCAATAATATTACCTGTATTAAGTCATTTAATAATAATTTATGTTTTACTACTCCTAGGACACTGCATTTTGAATTGCCTTGTCTGATACGTAACCTGTCAATTTCCAAATGATTCTTACCTCAACTGCCCATGATGAACAACTGATTAAAACAAGGCCAAGCCTCCTAACATCTCCTTTGGACAAAGCAGGTTGAGAGTTTTGTGATCCCCTGTTAAGCAGGGTCACCACCCAAGGCCAGCGGGAAGCGGGTACACTAAATAGACCACCACTCTTCAGCAACCCATAGAGATATATGGGGGTTATATCTCTCAGGGAAAATTGAGTCAGAAGATAGTAAGAAAATGAGAGATTAGATAAAGGGCAGAATGAGTAAGAGCATTACAGCAAAAGCATGGTGAAAGGGTGAGTGAGCAAGAAGCAAGAGAACAAGCAGAGGTTCAGCAGCCAAAACAAAAGTGAGATTTTTTAAAAGTGAGTAAGGAGCCCCCATGGCTGGCTAGATCCAGACCAAATCTGTCAGGGGTAATTCATCGGAGATGGGCATGCACATTAAAGAGAAAAAGTATCCTAAAAACTACACCACATGGTAATTAGCTACTTGAGCTTCATGTATATGAACTGCATATTATACCTGTACTTAAAATTATGGGTTGGAAATAATATGCAAGCACACAAGGGCCAAAGAAACAAAGTAATTCACTGATCAATCAAAAGGCAGACACTGGCTAGAGATTAGGCAACTTTAGGAAAAGAGAAAAAAATCATAAAAGAATTCAAACTACACCAAGCTGGGGCTTATCTCATCTAACAGAGGTCAGTCTGCTCTCCTCCTCTGAGAGTGTAATACTGCACTGAATAAACTATTGCTACTTTGCTTTGCTATCTGTGTGTGTCATGTCCAATTCTTTGTTTGGGACATGAAGAACCTCTAACTGTATGGCACAATTCGGTAACAGAATGACCTTTTAAAGTTTCAGTCACAGTGCCAGTTAGGTGGAAATACATTGCAGGGCTAGGGCATTGTCCTCCAGAAAGCTGTATAGGCTTGAAATTAGCTCCAAATATGATCTTGTTTCTTGTATAGTTAGGACCAATGGGTCCAGAAATCAAAAGATGAAAGTGGGAGTGGCATCACTCACTCTTCCTTTAGTGATAGGCTTCAAAATTTTTGATTCCCATTCCTGTGACCTTATGCTCTGTTGTACTAAAGGTCTTAGTTCCAAAGGTGTAAATGCTTCTACAGTAAGACACAACAATGATTCCATTAAATTCCATGGATTCAATGGAATCTATGGAAGTTAGGATTGCCATCCAGCCACTTTGGGATTTTCATGCCTGTGAATCATCAGACAGATAAATTAGAAATTGTACTAACTTGGTGCAATTCATCTTGATTACCAAGGGGAAATTGGATTGCTACTATGCAATGAAGGTAAAGAAGTGTACATCTGGAATATGGAAGATTTTTTAAGATGCCTCTCAGTGCTACAATATCCTATAATTAGAGTCAATGGAAAATCAGAATAATCTGATTCAGGGAGTACTGCCAACCTTCAGGAATAGAAGTTTAGATTATCACACTAGACAAAGAACCACAGCCAGCTGAGGTGTTTCCTCAGGGCAAACTAATATGGAACGAGTAGTAGAAGAGGAAGGCTATAAATATCAGTTATGATAAACTACACAAAAAAGAAATCAAGAAAATATTTTTATTTCCAATAGCATCACAAAAGAATAAAATACTTAGGCTTTTATTTAAAAAGGAAGTGAAAGATTTGTACACTGCATTGATGAAAGAAATAGAAGACACAAATAAATAGAAAAATATCCTATATTCATGGATTAAAAGAAGTACCCTTGTTAAAATGTCTATACTACCCAAATAAATTTACAGATTCAACACAATCTCTATCAAAATTTCAATAGCATTTATCACAAAAATAGAAAACATAATTCTAACATGTATATGAAACCACAAATGACCCTGAATAGCTAAAGCCATTTTGAGCAAAAATAACAAAATTGAAAGCACCACTGTTGTAGTTTGGCTCTATGTTCCCACTCAAACTTCATCTTGAATTGTAATCCCCATATGTCAAGGGAGAGACCTGGTGGGAGGTGATTAGATCATGGGGGAAGTTTTTCCCATGCTGTTCTTGTGATAGTGAGAGTTCTCATGAGATCTGGTGGTTTCATAAGTGGTGATTTCCCCTGCTCCCTCTCTTTGTTTCCTGCCACCTACTGAAGAACGTACTTGCTTCTACTTCACCTTCCACCAGGTTGTAAGTTTCCTGAGGTCTCCCTAGCCATGCAGAACTATGAGTAAATTAAACCCCTTTCCTTTAAAATTACCCAGTCTCAGGGAAGACTTATAGCAATGTGAAAATGAACTAACACAGAAAATCTGTACTGGTATAGTGGTGTATTGCTATAAAGATAACCTGAAAATGTGGAAGCAACTTTGGAACTGGGTAACAGGCAGATGATGGAACTGTTTGGAGGGCTCAGAAAAAGACAGAAAGATGTAGGAAAGTTTGGAATTTTCTAGAGATTTGTTGAATGTTCTTGACCAAAATGCTGCTAGTGATGTGGATAATGAAGTCCAGGCTGAGGTTGTCTCAGATAGAGATGAGAAACTTACTGGAAACTGAAACAAAGGTCACTCATGCTATGCTTTAGCAAGGAGTCTGGTGGCATTTGGCCTCTGCCCTAGAGATCTGTGGAACTTTGAACTTGAGAGAGATAATTTAGGGTATCTGGCAGAAGAAATTACTAGGCAGTGAAGCAATCAAGATTATGATTATGCAGTAGAAAATTTTTTTTTTTGCGGGGAGAAATTCAAGCTGGCTGCAGAAATTTGCATAAGCAACAAGGAGTGGAGTGTTAGTCATCAAGACAATGGGAAAAGTGTCTCCAGGGCATGTTAGAGATCTTCAAGGCAGCCCCTCCAATCACAGGTCCAAAGGCCTCCGAGGAAAAAAATTGTTTTATGGGTCTGGCTCAGGTCCACACTGATGTGTGCAGCCTCAAGATATGACACCCTGCATCCCAGCTTCTTCAACTTCAGCTGCAGCTTAAAAGGGTTAATGTACAGCTCAGGCCTTTTAATCAGAGGGTGCAAGCCCCAAGCCTTGACCCCTTCCACGTGGTGTCTAATCTGTGGGTGCACAGAAGTCAAGAATTGAGGTTTGGGCCACCTAGATTTCAGAGGACGTATGGAAATGTCTGGATGTCCAGGCAGAAGTCTGCTGCAGGGGCAGAACTCTCATGGAAAAACCTCTGTTAGGTCAGTGTGGAAGGAAAAGATGGGGTTGAAATCCCCACACAGATTCCCCCACTGAGGCACAGCCTCATGGAGCTGTGAGAAGAAAGCCACCATCCTCCAGACCCTAGAATGGCAGATCCACTCACAGCTTGAAACATACACCTAGAAATCTCACAGGCACTCAATGCCAGCCCATGAAGGAGCTGCCAAAGGCCATGGGAGCCCACCCTTTATATCAGTGTGCTCTGGATGTGAGACACGGAGTCAAAGGAGATCATTTTGGAGCTTTAAGATTGAATGACTACTCCACTGGATTATAGACTTGCATGGGGCCTGTAGTCCCTTTGTTTTGGCCAATTTTTCCATTTTGAAATGGGAACATTTACCCAATGCCTGTATCCCCATTGCATCTTGGAAGTTACTAACTTGCTTTTGATTTTACAGGCTCATAGGCAGAAGAAATTTGCCTTGTCTCAGATAAGACTTTGGACTTGGACTTTTGAGTTAATGCTGAAATGAGTTAAGACATTGGGGGACTGTTGGGAAGACATGATTGGTTTTCAAATGTTAAAAGCATGAGATTTGGGAGGGACCAAGGGCAGCATAATATGATTTCGCTCTGTGTCCCCACCCAAGTCTCATCTTGAATTGTAATCCCCACATGTTAAGGGAGAGATCTGGTAGGAAGTGATTTGATTATGGGGGCAGTTTCCCTCATGCTGTTCTTGTGATAGTGAATGAGTTCTCATGAGATCTGATAATTTTAAAAGTAGTGTTTTTCTCTGCTCCCTCTTTTTTTTCCCCTGCCACCTTGTGAAGAAGGTACTTGCTTCGCCTTTGCCTTCTGCCATGATTATTAGTTCCCTGAGGCCTCCCCAGCTATGTGGAACTGTGAGTCAAGTAAACCTTTTTCCTTTATAAATTACCCAGTTTCAGGGGAGTTCTTTATAGCAGTGTGAAAATGGACTAACACAACCATACTTTTTGATTTCAAGCTATATTACAAAGCTATAATAACTAAAAGAGTAGAGTGCTGGCATAACAAATAGATACATAAATAAATAGAACAGAACAGAGCCCAGAAATGAACCCATACATGTGTAGTCAACTAATTTTCCACAGAAATGGCAGAAATATACAATGCAGAAAAAGGGTCTCTTCTACAAAATGTGTTTGGAATAACATATATCCACATGCAAAAAAATAAAATAAAATAAAATTGGACTCTCATCTTACACTACACACAAAAGGCAACTAAAAATGGGTCAAAGAATTAAATGTAAGGCCTTAATTCACAACATTCCTAGACAAAAATGTAGAGGAAAAAGTTCCTTGATGTTGGTTTTGGCAATGATTTTTCTTTTTTTTAAATTAGACACCAAAAGTACTGGCTACAAAAGAAAAAAAAGCATGAAAATACATTAAAGTAAAAAGATTCTACATAGCAAACAACTAACAAAATGCAAAGGTAACTGATGGTTTGGGAGAAAATATGTGCAAACTATCTTTGATAAAGAGTTAATATCCAAAAAATATAAGAAACTCATGCACCTCAATAGCAAAAAATAAAAAATAAAAATTGCGCTAAGTAACTGAATACATATTTTTTTCCATCGAAAACATACAAATGTCCTATATGTAATATAAAAAAGTGCTCACATCTCTAATCAGGGAAACGCAAATCATAACTACAATGAGATATCACCCCAAATGGGTTAGTATGATTATTATAAAAAAGACAGAATATAACAAGCGTCAGCGAGAGTGTGAAGAAACGGGAACCCTTATCCATTGTTGGTGAGAATTTAAGTTTATACAGCCATTACGGAATACAATATGTACATTCCTCAGAAAATTAAAAATAGAACTACCATATGACCCATTTTTCATAAATTTGTTTAATATAGTTGTTGTTTCAGCATCTCTTCTGGCTTAATATAAATTGTTTGTGACTTAGTCATGAATTGTCACCTTTGGCCTACTTAAAACTGTCCCTTTCCAGGTGGTTATTTGCAATATAACCTACATGTTCCTCATCTCACTAGCCCAAACTCAACAATGCACAGCGGCTGATTATGATAAACTTTAATAGTCAATAGCAGATCCATGTAAATAAACTCCCCTTTCATGCATGTTTTCTTTATACTAACCAGTTTACAAGCCCTGAAGAAAAGCCTAAGAGATAATGCCCATGGACCCGAATAAAAGCATAGTTCCACAGGTCCCTCCAACCCCCACCTCTTTCTCCCTCTCTGGCTCCCCAGTCACTAGTTGATCACTGTACTGTCTCTGAACTGCCTGTTGACACCCCTAAACTCTTGGGACCTGGGAGTAATAAGCTTATTTCATGCATTTTGCTTTCACTTCCTCATTGTGTCTCTCTTGACACACACACATAGCTCAGTGTTCTCCCCAGTGTTATTTAAGATCTTTAACACACCCTGACAACTGATGCAGCAAGCAGGGTGTGTGGTCATGTGCACTAAGATTGAAGTAAATTACTTTAGATTGCTCATGGCTCAGGATTGGCTCTCTCAGTTGACTAACGCCATGTGGGATGGTTCTATTATTTGTTGGCAAATGTCTGTGCTGCTGTGCATTACTGCCTATTGCCCCTGTTGAGTGTAGCCAAGGCTTTCTACCCTAAATTGTGGCTCTGGAAAAGTTAAGCCCTCCCTAAGGTCCACACATTTCCATTTCTGGTATGACAAGAGTGGCAGCCATGTCACTATCACTCTCCCAAATGTGAAATACTGATTGGAGTAAAATTGGCTTAAATTTTTAAAACCTCTTCCCTTAGCTACATGATTTGAAGACCCCGATTTGTGTCATAAAGTTCTGGCACAGAAGAGGGGAATTCCTGACTCGGTGCTAAGACTATTGGGCATAAACACCACGTGCTTGGCATAATTGAAATACAAGAGCTCGGAGACTCTCATGTATTAGACCATTATGTCAATAGGTGATGTGCTGAGACCCTGTAGGTTTTACCCAAGAGGGAAACCATCCTACACATAAATCCGCAACAATTCACAGGCAATGATGCTGCTGGGATCTACAATAACTATGTCACTTCCTCACTTGCTGTTGACATTTGTTTGATGTCCCTCACCCCTATTCATCAAATCCCTAGAGTGACATGGCTAAACAACTATTAAAAACTAAGGGCCTCCAAATCTAGTATCAGCCTACACCAAAACCATGAAGAAGCCTCAAAATTATTTAAGCAATGCAAAAACTTCTATGCAATGTTTCTAGGCACTTCAAAGTGTTGCTGCATATCAGTATGTAAAGGCTCTGGGATTGTGCTCCCAGGGATTTGAAGTAGTACAAATGACCCTCCTGATGTGCTGGTGGAATCAGTACTAAACCCAGATGAATTTTATTGAATTACTCTAGAGAGAGGTGCCTGTCTACAGGTTAAGATGTTGGACACTTCAAATTTTATTCATAACAACACACAAAGTCAAACAGGGCCACCAGGAAGAACAGAAACTTGAAATAGAAACTGGCAAATTTATCTACCTCAAGATCCAGACCATTCTCAAGGGCTTTTCCCAAAGAGATAGCAAAAGAGGGGCAATTGATACTTGTGTGCATTTAATACTGGCTCAGAGTTATTAAAAGCTGCAGAAATTTGGCGATTGGGTGGAATCACCAAAGACCTTAAAATTCGCAACTTGCTGAAAGTTCAAAAGAGACTGAGATACAAATTAATCCATGACTACTATGGTCCCAGGATAAACAGTAATGGGTCTATTAACTGTAACTGCACATGGGTCACAAGACACACACGTGCATGACTATTGAAGTGTAAAATGAAGATCAGGAGAAATAAAAATCTAAGACAAAGGATGAAGAAATACCTCTCCTTTTCATCTGGATTTTTATGTCATGGAAGCAAGCATCTTTTCGTTGCAGTTTTACCTGCTTACGCTAAAAATTTTGGAGCTCCATAGAGGAGGTTTGCTTATTATTAAGAAAAACTGGAATGGTCAGTGAGTATTTCATTTTGATGCCCATCTTATATATATATATATATATTTTATTATTATTATTATTATTATCGCACAAGTTCTAGGGTACATGTTGTATAGCGTGCAGGTTTGTTACATATGTATGCTTGTGCCAAATAATTTGCTGTGCTGCACCCATCAGCTGAGTAAAGCACCCATCAGCTTACGTGTTTCCACATCAGGTATAAATCCCAATGCAATCTCCATATACACACTCCCATGATAGGCCCTGGTGTTAGTGATGTTCCCCTTCCAGAGTCAAGTGATCTCATTGTTTGGTTGGCTATAAATGAGAACATATGGTGTTTGGTTTTCTGTTCTTTGCGATGGTCTGCTGAGAATGATGAGGACAGCTGCATCCATGTCCTACAAGGGACACCAAACTCAACCTTTCTTATGGCTGCGTATTCCATGGGTGTATATGTATACATTTTCTTAATCAGTCTGTCACTGATGGACATTTGGGTTGATTCAAGTCTTTGCTATTTATTGAATAGTGCGCAATAAACATCGTGTGCATGTGTCTTTTATAGCAGCATGATTTACCATCCATGGGTATATACCCAGTAATGGGATGGCTGGGTCATATGGTACTTCTAGTTCTAGATCCTTGAGGAATCATGTACTGTTTTCCGCAATAGGTTTGGAACTAGTTTACCAATCCACACCAACAGTGTAAAAGTGTTCTATTTCTCCACATCCTCTCAAACCTGTTGTTTCCTGACTTTTAATGATTTGCCATTCTAACTGGTGTGAGATGGTATCTCATTGTGTTTTGATTTGCATTTCTCTGATGGCCAGTGATGATGAGCATTTTTTCATGTGTCTGTTGGCTGTATGAATGTCTTCTTTTTGAGAAATGTCTGTTCATATCCTTTGCCCACTCTTTGATGGGGGTTGTTTGTTTTCTTGTAAAGTTGTTTGAGTTTTTGTAGGTTCTGGATATTAGCCCTTTGTCAGATGAGTAGATTGCAAAATGTTCTCCATTCTGTGGTTTGCTGTTATCTGATGGTTTGTTTCTTTGCTGTGCAGAAGCTCTTTAGTTAATGAGATCCCATTTGTCAATTTTGGCTTTGCTGCCGTTGCTTTTGGTGTTTTAGACATGAAGTCTTTGCCCATGCCTATGTCCTGAATGGTACTACCTAGGTTTTCCTCTAGGGTTTTTATGGCATTAGGTCTAACATTGATCTCTAATCCATCTGAATTAATTTTCGTGGAAGGATAAGTTTTCAAGCTTTCCGCGCTTGGTAGCCATTTTGTACCATTTCATGAAGCCGGATAGCACCTGAGAGCATCTATCGTACAAATGGTTTCGCTGAATTTGACTCAAAGTTCATGGAACCAGACAACATCTCCGAGAACGATCCTCAAGGCAAAGACAATGGAGCATCGCGTCTGAACTAGCCACTTCCATTTCCGCAAGTAAACCGAACTGTGCCTGGTACCAAAATTTCAGAATATAGACCAATGGAACAAGAACAAGATTATCGAAATAATATACATCTTGCAGCCATCTGATCTTTCACAAACCTGAGAACATCATTATTTCTGCCTTCATTTCGTTGTGTACCCAGTAGTCGTTAAGGAGCAGGTTATTCAGTTTCCATGTATTTAGGTGGTTTTGATTGAGTTTTACTTAGTCCTGAGTTCTAGTTTGATTGCTCTGTGGTCTGAGGAGCAGTTTGTTATAATTTCTGTTCTTGTACATTTGCTGAGGTGCTTTACTTCCAATTATGGCTTGGTCAATTTTGGAATAAGTGTGATGTGGTGCTGAGTAGAATGTATATTCTGTTGATTTGGGGTGGAGAGTTCTGTAGATGTCTATTAGGTCTGCTTGCTGCAGAGATGAGTTCAATTCCTGAATATCCTTGTTAACTTTCTTTCTCGTTGATCTGTCTAATGTTGACAGTGGGGTGTTGAAGTCTCCCATTATTATTGTATGGGAGTCCAAGTCTCTTTGTAAGCCTCTAAGGACTTGCTTTATGAATCTGGGTGCTCCTGTATTGGGTGCATATATATTTAGGATAGTTAGCTCTTCCTGTTGAATTGATCCTTTTACCATTATGCAATGGCCTTCTCTATCTCTTTTGATCTTTGATGGTTTAAAGTCTGTTTTATCACAGACTAGTATTGCAACCTGTGCTTTTTTTTGTTCTCTATTTGCTTGGTAGATGTTCCTCCATCCCTTTATTTTGAGCCTAGGTATGTCTCTGCCTGTGAGATGGGTCTTCTGAATCCTGCAGACTGATGGGTCTTGATTCTTTATCCAGTTTGCCAGTCTGTGTCTTTTAATTGGATCATTTAATCCATTTACATTTAAGGTTAATATTGTTATGTGTGAATTTGATCCTGCCATTATGATATTAACTGGTTATTTTTCTCGATAGTTGATGCAGTTTCTTCCTAGCCTCGAAGGTCTTTACATTTTGGCATGTTTTTGCAATGGCTGGTACCGGTTGTTCCTTTCCATGTTTAGTGCTTCCTTCGGGGTCTCTTGTAAGGCAGGCCTGGTGGTGACAAAATCTCTCAGCATTTGCTTATCTGTAAAGATTTTATTTCTCCTTCACTTATGAAACTTTGTTTGGCTGGATATAAAATTCTGGGTTGAAAATTCTTTTCTTTAAGAATGTTGAATATTGGCCCCCACTCTCTTCTGGCTTGGAGAGTTTCTGCCAAGAGATCTGCTGTTAGTCTGATGGGCTTCCCTTTGTGGGTAACCCGACCTTTCTCTCTGGCTGCCCTTAAGATTTTTTTGCTTCATTTCAACTTTGGTGAATCTGGCAATTATGTGTCTTGGAGTTGCTCTTCTCAAAGAGTATCTTTGTGGCATTCTCTGTATTTCCTGAACTTGAATGTTGGCCTGCCCTACTAGGTTGGGGAAGTTCTCCTGGATGATATCCTGAAGAGTGTTTTCCAACTTGGTTCCATTTTCCCCCTCACTTTCAGGCACCCCAATCAGACGTAGATTTGGTCTTTTTACATAATCCCATACTTCTTGTAGGCTTTGTTCATTTCTTTTTCTTTTTATTTTTCGTTAGATTTCTCTTCTCGCTTCATTTCATTCATTTGATCCTCAATCGCTGATACTCTTTCTTCCAGTTGATCGAGTCGGTTACTGAAACTTGTGCGTTTGTCACATATCTCTCATATCATGGTTTTCATCTCTGTCGGTTTGTTTATGGCCTTCTCTGCATTAATTATTCTAGTTATCAATTCTTCCACTTTTTTTTCAAGATTTTTAGTTTCTTTGCGCTGGGTATGTAATTCCTCCTTTAGCTCTGAGAAGTTTGATGGACTGAAGCCTTCTTCTCTCATCTCGTCAAAGTCATTCTCAGTCCACCTTTGATCCGTTGCTGGTGATGAGCTGCGTTCCTTTGCAGGGGAGATGCACTCTTATTTTTTGAATTTCCAACTTTTCTGCCCTGCTTTTTCCCCATCTTTGTGGTTTTATCTGCCTCTGGCCTTTGATAATGGTGACGTACTGATGGGGTTTTGGTGTGGGTGTCCTTCCTGTTTGTTAGTTTTCCTTCTACCAGTCAGGACCCTCAGCTGTAGGTCTGTTGGAGATTGCTTGAGGTCCACTCCAGACCCTGTTTGCCTGAGTATCAGCAGCAGAGGCTGCAGAAGACAGAATATTGCTAAACAGCGAGTGTACCTGTCTGATACTTGCTTTCGAAGTTTCCTCTCAGGGGTGTACTCCACCATGTGAGGTGTGGGGTGTAGGTCTGCCCGTAGTGTAGGATGTTTCCCAGTTAGGCTACTCAGGGGTCAGGGACCCACTTGAGTAGGCAGTCTGTCCGTTCTCAGATCTCAACCTCCATGTTGGGAGATCCACTGCTCTCTTCAAAGCTGTCAGACAGAGTCGTTTGCATCTGCAGAGGTTTCAGCTGCTTTTTTGTTGTTGTTGTTGTTGTTGTTGTTGTTGTTGTTTAGCTGTGCCCTGTCCCCAGAGGTGGAGTCTACAGAGATAGGCAGGACTCCTTGAGCTACTGTGAGCTCCACCCAGTTCGAGCTTCCCAGCCACTTTGCTTACGTACTTAAGCCTCAGAAATGGCGGGCGCCCCTCCCCCGGCCTCGCTGCTGCCTTGCCCTTAGATCACAGACTACTGTGCTAGCAATGAGGGAGGCTCCGTGGGTGTGGGACCCTCCCGGCCAGGTGTGGGATATAATCTGCTGGTGTGCCCTTTTGCTAAGATCCTTGGTAAAGTGCAGTATTGGGGTGGGAGTTACCCGATTTTCCAGGTGTTGTGTGTCTCAGTTCCCCTGGCTAAGAAAAGGGATTCCCTTCCCCCTTGCACTTCCCAGGTGAGGCGATGCCTCGCCTTGCTTCAGCTCTGGCTGGATGGGCTGCAGCAGCTGACCAGCACTGATTGTTCCACACTCCCTAGTGAGATGAACCCAGTACCTCAGTTGAAAATGCAGAAATCACCTGTCTTCTGTGTTGCTCACGCTGGGAGCTGGAGACTGGAGCTGTTCCTATTCAGCCATCTTCAATGCCCATTTTTAAAGAATGACTTTGAATGCATCTCAAGCCCAGAGAAAGCTTCCTTTGACACTAAGACTTGATTTTTTTTTTTTCCCAAGAAGCCTCTTCTAACATAGGGCCACATTATTAAATTTGGTGGGTACTGTTCGCATTATACAAAAAGCAGCAAATTGCGTGTCTTTATTGGTGTTTCATGAGGAAGGGCTGTCACTCCAGTTCCCCAATTCTAATACCAAGGGAGGACCTCTACAAAGTGATGATGATATAACCTGCCTCCTGTCAAGACCTCATCAAGAGATGTCCTATTACTATTTATTTAAGACACTCTTTTCCCCAGTGTGTGCTCTTAGCATCTTTGTCGTAAACAAGCTGGATGTATGTGCATAAATTTATTGCTGGCCTCTATATTCTGTTCCATTGGTCTATGTGTCTGTTTTTATGCCAGTATCATGCTGTTTTGCTTACTGTAACTTGGTGGTTTTCATTTGAAGTCACGTAGTGTGACTCCTCCAGCTTTGCTCCTTTTGCTCAGAATTGCTTTGGCTCTTTGGGGTCTTTTACGGTTCCATATGAAGTATAGAATTGCTTTTTGTATTTCTATAGAGAATAACATTGGTATTTTGTTAGGGATTGCAATAAATGTGTAGATTGCTTTGAGTAGTATCGCAATTTTAACAATATTAATTATTCCAATTTATGAATGTGGAATATTTTTCCATTTGTTTCTGTTATTTTCCATTTCTTTCATAAGAGCTTTATAATTTTAATGTAGAAATCTTTCAACTACTTGCTTAAGTTTATTCCTAGGTATCTTATTTTTTTGTAGCTATCATAAATGGAATATATTTCTCTTTTGTCAAATAACTTACTATTAGCATATAGAAATTCTTCTGAGAGGGTCTAGGATGGTTCATTAGAAGCAGCTGCAGTCCATGGCACTTATGGAGAGGAATGAAAGTGGTGAGTAAATTCAGCACCTTTAACTGAAATATCCAGGTTCTTGTACTGGGAACTGACTAGGCAAACAACCCAACCATGGAGAATGACAAAAAGTGGTAGGGAGAGAGTAACAGCCCCCTCAGGAGTGGCATGCATACATATCCCTAGGAAGGGAGTTGAATCCAGGCACCCAAGCAGCGTCATTCTGCAGGTTCCACTTCCATTGGATCTCACAAGTTAAAACCCACTGGCTTGGAATTTGAGCCAGGCAACGGCAGTGGGTTGGACTCTGCCTGAGATGAGTCTGAGTTTCTAGGGAGAGAAGTTGCTACCACCTTTGTGGTTCAGTTGACTCTGCCACTCCAGCCTGCTGGTTGTGGTCTGGATAAGCAAGGGTATCCCCCAATGCAGCTAACCTACTCTACCAAAAAGTGGCTAGACTGCTTCTTTGGGTGGGTCCCTGATAACATTCTTCCTGACTGAGTGAGACCTCCCAATGGGGATCTCCAGCCACCTCCTACCAGTGTGTGCAGGCTGGCAACAGGTCAGTACATACTGGGATGGAGCTTCCAAATAAAGAAGTTGGCTGCCATCTTTGCTGTTTTGTGGATTTCACGGTGATACCTCCAGGTACAGGAAAAATTGAGGCAATTGGGGTCTGAAGTCGACCCCCAGCAAACCACAGCAATCCTAAAGTTGTGTGGCCCGACTGTTAAAAGTAAAACAAACAGAAAATCACAACAACATCACAAAAAAGACTCCACAAAAAACACATTCAAAGCTCAGCAACCTCAAAGATTGAAGATAGATAAACCCACAAAAGTAAGAAAGAATAAATGCAAAAATGCAGAAAACTTAAAAATCCAGAGAGTCTTTTTTCCTACAAATGACTACAACGCCTCTCCAGCAATGGCACAGAAATGGACTGAGCTGAAATGGCTGAATTGACAGAAGTAGGCTTCAGAACGTGGGTAATAATAACATTTGCTGAGCTAAAGGAGTAACCCAATGTAAAGAAGTAAAGGAGTAACCCAAATGTAAAGAAGTAAAGGAGTAACCCAATGTAAAGAAGCTACAAATCATGATAAAACAATACAGGAGCTGATAGCCAGAATAGCCAGTTTAAAGAGGAAAATAACTGACCTAATAGAGTTGAAAAACACATCATGAGAACTTGACAATGCAATTACAAGTATGAATAGTATAATAGACTAAGTGGAGGAAAGAATCTCAGAGCTTAAAAATTATCTTTCAGAAATAAGACAGGCAACAAGAATAGAAAAAGAAATATGAAAAGGAATGAACAAATACTCCAAGAAATATGCAATTATATAAAGATACTGAACCCACGACTGATTGGGATACCTGAAAGAGAAGGGGAGAATGGAACCAGGTTTGAAAACATACTTCAGGGTATCATACAGGAGAAATTCCCCAACCTAGCAAGACAGGCCAACATCAAATTCAGGACATGCAGAGAACACCAAGATGTTTCATGAGAAGACAAACCCAAGATAAATAATCATGAGATTCTCTAATGTCAAAATCAAAGAAAAACTGATAAGGGCAGCCAGAAAGGTGAGGTCAACTACAAAGGGAAGCCCATCAGATTAACAGTGAGTGGACTTCTCAGTGAAAACTTGACAAGCCAGAAGAGATTTGGGATAAATGTATAGATTACTTTGGGTAGTATGGCAATTTAACAATACTACCCAAAGCAATCAACACATTCCAATTTATAGAATGATTAATATTGTTAAAAGTTTAATAATATTATCAGCATTCTTAAAGAAAAGAAATTCAAACCCAGAATTTTATATCTGGCCAAACTAAGCTTTGTCAATGCAGGATAAATAGGATCCTTTTCAGACAAGCATATGCTGAGGGAATTCATAACCACCAGACCTGCTTTGCAAGAGCACCTGAAGAAAGCAATAAATATGTAAAGGAAAACCTATTTGCAGCCATAACAGAAACACACTGAAGTACGCAGACCAGTGACACTGAAGCAATCACATAAACAAGTCTGAAAAATAGCCAACTAGCATCACGATGACATGATCAAATTCACACATAATACTTACCTTAAATGTAAGTGGGCTAAATGCCCCAGTCAAAAGACACAGAGTAGCAAGCTAGATAAATAGCCAAGACTCATTAGTATGCTGTTTTCAAAACACCCATCTGACATGCAAAGACACACATAAGCTCAAAATAAAGGGATGAAGGAATATTTACCAAGCAAGTAGAAAACACAAAAAAGCAGGGGTTGCAATCCTAGTTTCTGACAAAACAGACTTTAAGCCAACAAAGATCAAAAAAGACAGAGAAGGACATTACATAAGGGTAAAAGGGTTCAATTCAACAAGAAGAGATAACTATCCTAAATATATATGCACCCAATACAAGAGCACCCAGATTCATAAAGCAAGTTCTTAGAGACCTTCAAGGAGACTTAGACTTTCACACAATAATTGTAGAAAACTGTAACATATTCAGATACTCACGACCTGAACTTAGCTCTGGATCAAGTGGACTTGATAGATATCTAGAGAACTCTCCACCCAAAAACAACAGAATATACATTTTTCTCATTGTCACTTGGCACTTACTCTAAAGTTGACCACATAGAAAGAAGTAAAACACTACTCAGCAAATGCAAAAGAACTGAAATTGTAACAAGTAGTCTCTCAGACCACAGCACAATCAAATTAGAACTCAACATTTAAAAATTCACTCAAGGCGCCTGGCAAGATGGTCAAATAGGAACAGCTCTGGCCTGCAGCTTCCAGTGAGATCAATGCAAAAGGTGGGTTATTTCTGCATTTCCAACTGAAGTACCCAGTTCATCTCATTGGGACTGGTTAGACAGTGGGTGGAGTTCACAGAGAGCAAGCAGAAGCAGGGTGAGGCATCTCCTCACCCAGGAAGAGCAAGGGGTCAGGAAACTCCCTCCCCTAGCCAAGGGAAGCCATGAGGGACGGTGCCATGAGGAACGGTGCACTCCGGCCCAGGTACTATACATTTCCTATGGTCTTCACAACCTGCAGACCAGGAGATTCCCTCAGGTGCCTATGCCACCAGGGCCCTGGGTTTCAAGCACAAAACTGGGCAGCAATTTGTACAGACACAGAGCTAGCTGCAGGAGTTTGTTTTCATACCCCAGTGACGCCTGGAATGCCAGCAAGAGAGAATCATTTACTCCCCTGGAAAAGGGGCTGGAGCTAGGGAGCCAAGTAATCTAGCTCTGCAGATCCCACCCACACAGAGACCAGCAAGCTAAGATCCACTGACTTCAAATACTCACTGCGAACATGGCAGTCTGAAATTGACCTAGGAAACTCAAGCTTGGTTGGGGGAGAGGCATCCACCATTACTGAAGCTTGAGTAGGCCGTTTTTCCCTCACAGTGTAAATAAAGCTGCCAGGAAATTTGAACTGGGCAAAGCCCATGTCAGCTCAGCAAAACCACTGTAGCCTGATTACCTCACTGGATTCCTCCTCTCTATGTAGTGCATCTTTGAAAGAAATGCAGCCGCCTCATTTGAGGGCTTATATATAAAACTCTTATCTCCCTGGGACATATCACCTGGGGGAAGGTGCAGCTGTGGGTACAGTTTCAGCAGATTTAAATGTTTCTCTCTGCTGACTATGAAGAGAACAGCAGATCTCCCAGCACAGCACTCAAACTCTGCTGAGAAAAAGACTGTCTTTTCAAGTGGGTCCCTGATCCCGTTCCACCTGATTGGAAGATATTTCCAAGCAGGGGTTGATGGACACCTCATACAGGAGAGCTATGGCTGGCATCTGGCAGGTACCCCTCTGGGATGAAGCTTCCAGAGGAAGAAGCAGGCAGCAATCTTTGTTCAAATGTGGACTGCGATGGTGATACCAGGCAAAGAGAGGCTGGAGTGAACCTCCAGCAAACTCCAGTAGACCTACAGCTGAGGGGCCTGACTGTTAGAAGGAAAACTAACAAACAGAAAAGAATAACATGAACATCCACAAAAAGGACGTCCAAAGAGAAACCCCACCGAAGGTCACCAACATCAAAGACCAAAGGTAGATAAATCCACAAAGATGAGAAAAAACCAGTGCAAAAAGGCTGAAAATTCCAAAAACCAGAAAGCCTCTTCTCCAGAGGATCACAACTCCTGCCAGCAAGGGAACAAAACTGGATGGAGAATGAGTTTGATGAATTGACAGAAGTAGGCTTCAGAAGGTGGGTAATAACAAACTCTTCCAAACTAAAGGAGCATGTTCTAGCCAAATGCAAGGAAGCTAAGAACCTTGAAAAAGGTTAGAGGAATTGCTAAGTAGATAACCAGTTTAGAGAAGAACACAAATGATGTAATGGAGCTGAAAAACACAGCACAAGAACTTCGTGAAGCATACACAAGCCTCAATAGCCAAATCGATAAAGCAGAAGAAAGCACATCAGAGATTGAAGGTCAACTTAGTGAAATAAAGCCTGAAGACGAGATGAGAGAAAAAAGAATGAAAAGGAATGAACAAAGCCTCCAAGTTATATGGGACTATGTGAAAAAACCAAACTTATGTTTGATGGGTATACCTGAAGGTTACAGGGAGAATGGAACCAAGTTGGAGAACACTTTTCAGGATATTATCAAGGAGAACTTCCCCAACCTAGTAAGACAGGCCAACATTCAAATTCTGGAAATACAGAGAACACCACAAAGATCCTCATCGAGAAGAGCAAACCCAAGACACATAATTGCCAGATTCACCAAGGTTGGAATGAAGGAAAAAATGTTAAAGGCAGCCAGAGAGAAAGGTTGGGTAACCCACAAAGGGAAGCCCATCAGACTAACAGCGAGTTTCTCTGTAAAAACCCTACAAGCCAGAAGAGAGTGGGGACCGATATTCAACATTCTTAAAGAAAAGATTTTTCAACCCACAATTTCATATCCAGCCAAACTAAGCTTCATAAGTGAAGGAGAAGTAAAATCCTTTTCAGACAAGCAAAAGCTGAGAGATTTTGTCACCACCAGGTCTGCCTTACAAAAGCTCCTGAAGGAGGCAGTACATGTGTTGAAAGGAAAAACTGGTACCAGCCACTGCGAAAACATATAGAATTGTAAAGACTATTGACACTATGAATTAACTGCATCAACTAACGGGCAAAATAACTAGCTAACATCATAATGACAAAATCACATTTACACATAACAATATTAACACTAAATGTAAATGAGATAAATGCCACAATTAGAAGACACAGACTGGCAAATTGGATAAAAAGTCAAGACCCATAGGTTTACTGTATTCACAAGACCCATGTCACGTACAAAGACACACATAAGCTGAAAATTAAGGGATTGAGAATATTTACCAAGAAAATGGAAAGCAAAAGAAGCAGCGCTTGCAATTCTACTCTCTTATAAAAGAGATTTTAAACCAACAAAGATCATGAGAGACAAAGAAGGGCATTACATAATGGTAAAGGGATCAATGCAACAAGAAGAGCTAACTATCCTAAATATATATGCATTCAATACAGGAGAGCCCAGATTCATTAAGCAAGCCCTTAGAGAGCTGCAAACAGACTTAGACTCCCACACAATAAGAGTAGGAGACTTTAATGTCCCACTGTCAATATCTGACAGATCAATGAAACAGAAAATTAACAAGATATTGAAGACGTGAACTCAACTCTCAATTAAGTGGACCTAATAGACATCTACACAACTTTCCACCCCAAATCAACGGAATATACATTCTTTTCAGCACACATCACACTTATTTTATTTTATTTATTTATTTTTTTTTGAGACGGAGTCTCGCTCTGTCGCCCAGGCTGGAGTGCAGTGGCCGGATCTCAGCTCACTGCAAGCTCTGCCTCCCGGGTTCACACCATTCTCCGGCCTCAGCCTCCCGAGTAGCTGGGACTACAGGCGCCCGCCACCTCGCCCGGCTAGTTTTTTGTATTTCTTAATAGAGACGGGGTTTCACCGTGTTAGCCAGGATGGTCTCGATCTCCTGACCTCGTGATCCGCCCGTCTCGGCCTCCCAAAGTGCTGGGATTACAGGCTTGAGCCACCGCGCCCGGCCCACACTTATTTTAAAATTGATCACATAATTGGAAGTGAAACACTTATGAGCAAATGCAGAACAATGGAAATCATAACAGTCTTTGAGACCACAGTGCAATAAATTTGGAACTCAGGATTAACAAACTCACTCAAAACCACATAGCTACATAGAAACGGAACAACCTGCTCCTGAATGTCTACTGGGTAAATAACAAAATTAAGGCACATATAAATAAGTTCTTTGAAACCAATGAGAACAAAGACACAACGTACCAGAGTCACTGGGACACAGCTAAAGCAGTGTTTAGAGGGAAATTTGTAGCACTAAATATACACAAGAGAAAGCAGGAAAGATCTAAAATTGACATCCTAACATTGCAATTAAAAGAACTAGAGAAGCAAGAGCAAACAAATTTAAAGGCTAGCAGAAGACAACAAATAGCTAAGATCAGAGCAGAACTGAAGGAGATAGAGACACGAAAAACCCTTCAAAAAATCAATGAATCCAGGAGTTGTTTTATTGAAAAGATTAGCAAAATAGATAGACTGCTAGCCGGACTAATAAAGAAGAAAAATATGAAGAATCAAATAGACACAATAAAAATGATAAAGGAGATATCACCACTGATCACAGAGGAATAAAAACTACCACCAGAGCATAGTGTAAACACCTCTAGGCAAACAAACTAGAAAATCTAGAAGAAATGGATAAATTCCTGGACACATATACCCTCCCAAGAATAAACCAGGAGGAAAATGAATCCCTGAATAGATCAATAACAAGTTCTAAAAACGAGCAGTTATTAATAGCCTACCAACCAAAAAAAGCCCAGGACCAGTCATATTCACCGCTGAACTTGACCAGAGGTACAAAGGGAGCTGGTCCCACTTTTGCTGAAACTATTCCAAACAATAGAAAAAGAGGGACTCCTTTCTAAAACATTTTATGAGGCCAGAATCATCCTAATACCAAAACCTGGCAGAGACACAACAGAAAAAGAAAATTTTGGGCCAATATCCCTGATAAACATCAATGCGAAAATCCTTAATAAAATACTGGCAAACCGAATCCAGCAGCACATCAAAAAGCTTATCCACCATGATCAAGTTGGCTTCATCTCTGGGATGCAAGGCTGATTCAACATACACAAATTAATAAACAGAATCTGTCACATAAACAGAACCAATGGCAAAACCACATGATTATCTCAATCGATGCAGAAAAAGCCTTCAATAAAATTCAACACCCCTTCATGCTAAAAACTCTCAATAAACTAGGCATTAATGGAACGTATCTCAAAATAATAAGAGTTATTTATGACAAACCGACAGCCAATACCAAATTGAATATGGCAAAATCTGGAGGCATTCCCTTTGAAAGCCAGCACAAGAGAAGGATTCTTTCTGTCAGCACTCCTATTCAACATAGTATCAGAAGTTCTGGCAAGGGCAATCAGGCAAGGGAAATAAATAATGGTATTAAAACATAAAGTTTTAAGTCAAATTGTCTCTGTTTGCAGATGACATGATTGTATATTTAGAAAATGCCATCATCTCAGCCCAAAATCTCCTTGAGCTGATAAGCAACTTCAGCAAAGTCTCAGGATACAAAATCAATGTGCAAAAATTACAAGTATTCCTATACACCAATAATAGACAAACAGAGAGCCAAATCATGAATGAACTTCCTTTCACAATTGCTACAAAGAGAATAAAATACCTAGGAATCCAATGTACAAGGCATGTGAAGGACCTCTTCAAGAACTACAAACCACTGCTCAAAGAAATAAGAGAGGACACAAACAAATGGTAGAACATTCCATGCTCATGGATAGAAAGAATCAGTATCATGAAAATGGCCATACTGCCTAAAGTAATTCAAAGATTCAATACTATTCCCACCAAGCTACTGCTGACTTTCTTCACAGAATTAGGAAAAACTCCTTTATATTTCATGTGGAACCAAAAAAAGGGCCCGTATCGTGAAGACAATCCTAAGGAAAAGAACAAAGCTGGAGGCATCACGCTACCTGATATCAAACCATGCTACGAGACTACAGTAAACAAAACAGCATGGTACTGATACCAAAACAGACATGTAGACCAATGGAGGAGAACAGAGACTTCAGAAATGACACCCCAAATCAACAGCCATCTGATCTTTGACAAACCTGACCAAAACAAGCAAAGGGAAAAGGATCCCCTATTCAGTAAATTGTGCTGGAAAAACAGGCTAGCCAAAAGCGGAAAACTGAAACTGGACCCCTCCCTTACACCTTATACAAAAATTAACTCAAAGTGGATTAAAGACTTAAAAGTAAAACCCAGAACCATAAAAACCCTAGAAGAAAACCTAGGCAATTCCATTCAGGTCATAGGCATGGGCAAAGACTTCATGACTAAAACACCAAAAACAATGGCAACAGAAGCCATAATTGACAAATGGGATCTAATTAAGCTAAAGTGCTTCTGCACAGCAAAAGAAACTCTCATCAGAATGGACACGCAACCTACAGAATGAGAGAAAATTTTTGCAATCTATCCACCTGACAAAGGTCTAATATCCAGAATCTACAAGGAGCTTGAAAAAATTTACAAGCAAAAAACAAACAACCCCATCAAATGTGGGGGAAGGGTATGAATAGACACTTCTCAAAAGAAGATATTTATGTAGGCAACAAACATTAGAAGAACTTATCACCACTGGTCATTAGAGAAATGCAAATCAAAACCACAATGAGATAGCATATCACCCCAGTTAGAATGGGCATCTTTAAAAAGTCAGGAAACAACAGATGCTGGCAAGGCTGTGGAGGAATAGGAATGTTTTTACACTGTTGGTGGGAATGTAAATTAGTTCAACCATTGTGGAAGACAATGGGGCAATTTCTCAAGAATCTAGAACCTGAAATACCATTTGACCCAGCAATCCCATTACTGGGTATATACGCAAAGGATTATAAATCATTCTACTATAAAGACATATGCACATGTACGTTTACTGCAGCACTGTTCACAATAGCAAAGACTTGGAACCAACCCAAATGCCCATCAGTGATAGACTGGATAAAGAAAATGTGGCACATATACACCATGGAATACTATGCAGACATAAAAAAGGATGAGTTCATGTCCTTTGCAAGGACATGAATGAAGATGGAAGCCGTCATTCTCAGCAAACTAACACAGGAACAGAAAACCAAAGACCACATGTTCTTACTCATAAGTGGGAGGTGAACAATAAGAACACATAGAACCAGGGAAGGGAGCATCACACACTGCAGCCTGTTGGGGGGTGGGGGCCTAGGGGAGGGATAGCATTAGGAAAAATACCTAATTTAGATGACGGGTTGATGGGTGATGCAAACCACCATGGCACGTGTATAGCTGTTTAACAACCCTGCATGTTCTGTACACGTATCCCAGAATTGAAAGTATAATAATAAAAGAATAAACAAAGTAGGAGCTGGTACGTGCTAATTTTAATCTTGGGGGAAAAAAAATCATTCAAAACCACACAACTACATGGAACTTGAATAACCTATTCATGAATGACTTTTGGGTAAATAATGAAATTAAGGCAGACATCAAGAATTTTTTTGAAACCAATGAGAACAAGGAGATAATATACCAGCATCACTGGGATGCAGCTAAAGCAGTGTTAAGAGAGAAATGTATAGCACTAAATGTCCACATCACAAAGCTAGAAAGATGTCAAGTTAAAACTTAACATCTCTACTAAAAATACTAGAAAACCAAGAGAAAACAAATCCCAAAGCTAGCAGAAGACAAGAAATAACTAAGATTAGAGCCAAATTGAAGGAGATAGAGTCACACAAACAGAAAAAAAACCTTCAAAAAACCAACAAATTCAGGAGCTGGTTTTTTGAAAAAAAATAAAATAAAATAGACTTCTTGCTAGGCTAATGAATAAGAGAGACAAGAATAGAATAAACATAGTCAGAAATAGGAGGGATATCACCACGGACCCCACAGAAATACAAACAACCATTAGGGAATACTATAAACTATGAACCTAAACTAGCAAATCTAGAAGAAATTAATAAATTTCTGGAGACATACATCCTACCAAGACTGAACCAGGAAGAAATTAAATGCCTGAAGAGACCAATAAACATAGTATTGGAAGTTCTGGTGAGGGTAACTAGGTAAGAGAAATAAATAAAGGGCATTGAAATAGAAAGAGAGGAAGTCAAATTATTTTTGTTTCCAGATCACATGATATTATATTTCAAAAACCCCATTGTCTCATCCAAAAAGCTGAAATTTAGGCAGTAATAAATATCCTACCCACCAAAAAAGCTCAGGACCAGATAGACTCACAGCCCAATTCTACCAGAGGTACAAAGAAGAGTTGGTGCCATTTCTACCGAAACTATTCCAAAAAATTGAAAAGGAGGGACTCCTCCTCAAGTCATTCTATGAGGTCAGCATCATCTCGATATTCAAATCTGGTAGAGATACAACAATAGCACCAATAAAAAAAAGCTTCAGGCCAAGATCCTTGATGAAAATCAGTACAAAAATTCTCAATAAAATATTGGCAAACCGAATCCAGCAGCACATGGCTTATCACGATCAAGTTGGCTTCATCCCCAGGGGGCAAGTTTTGTTTAACATATGCAAATCAATGAATGTGATTCATTCCATAAACAGAATTAAAACATAAAACATGTGATTATCTCAATAGATGCAGAAAAGGCTTTTGATAGAATTCAACATCACTTCATGTTAAAAACTCTCAGTAAACAAGGTATTCACGCAACATACCTCAAAATAATAAAAACCATATATGAAAAACCCACAGCCAGTATCACACTGAATGGACAAAAGCTGGAAGCATTCCCCTTAAAAGTGGACACGAGACAAGCATGCCCTCTCTCACCACTCCTGTTAAACATAATATTGGAAGTTCCGGCCAGGATAATCAGGCAAGAGAAAGAAATAAAGAGTATTGAAATAGGAAGAGAGGAAGTCAAATTTTTTTTTGTTTGCAGATGACATGATCCTATGTCTCAAAACACCATCATCTCATCCCAAAAGCTTTTTAAGCTGGTAAGCAACTTTAGCAAAGTCTCAGGATACAAAATCAATGTGCAGAAATCACAAAAATTCCTATACAATAACAGACAAGCAGAGACACAAATCATTAATAAATTTCGATTCATAATTGCTACAAAAAAGTGTAAAATACCTAAGAATACAGCTAACAAGTCAAGTGAGGGATCTCTTCAAGGAGAGCTACAAACCACTGCTCAAATAAATCAGGGAGGACACAAATAAAGAAACACTCTATGCTCACGGATACAAATATTAATTCAAAAATGGCTATACTGCCCAAAGTAATTGACAGAGTCAGTGCTATTCCCATTAAAGTACCATTGAAATTCTTAACAGAACTAGAAAATAAAACTGTTTTAAAGTTCCTATGGAACCAAAACAGAGTTGGAATTGCCAAGACAATCCTAAGCAAAAAGAACAAGGCAAGAGGCATCACTCTACCTGACTTGAAACTATACTACAAGGCTACAGTAATCAATATGGCATAGTATTGGTACAAGAACAGACACATAGACCAATGGAACAGAATAGAGATCTCAGAAGTAAGACTGCACACCTACAACCATCTGATCTTCGACAAACCTGACAAAAATAGGCAATAGGTAAAGGATTTTATATTTAATAAATTGTGCTGGAAGAACTGGCTAGTCATATGCAGAAAATTGAAGCTGCACCCCTTCCTTACATGACATACAAAACTCAACTCAAGATGCATTAAAGACTTATATATAAAACCCCAAAATGTAAAAACGCTAGAAGAATATCTAGGCAATACCATTAAGGGCATAAGCACGGGCAAAAATTTCATGATGGAAACACCAAAGGCAATTGCAACAAAAGCAAAAATTGACAATTAGGATCTAATTAAAGAGCTTCTGCACATCAAAGGAAACAATCATCAGCGTGAACAGACCAATTACAGAATGGGAGAAAAATTTTGCAATCTATTCATCTGACGATGGTCTAACATCAAGAGTGTAGAAGAAACTTAAATTCACAACAACAAAATAAACAAACAACCCAATTAAAAAGTGGGCCAAGAACATAAATAGACATTTCTCAAAAGAAAACTTATGTGGCCAAAACACATGAAAAAAAGCTCAACATTACTGATCATTAGAGGAATCCAAATCAAAACCGCCATGAGATACCATATCATGCCAGTTAGAATAGCTGTTGCTAAAAAGGCAAAAAGCAACAGATGTTGACAAGGTTGTGGAAAAAAAGGAAAACTTTTACACTGTTGGTGAGAGCATAAATTAGTTCAACCATTGTGGAAGACAGTGTGGCAATTCCTCTAACACCTAGGTGCGGAAACCTAAAGGAATATAAATCATTCTATTATAAAGATATACACACATATGTTCATTGCAGCACTATTCACAATAGCAAAGACATGGAATCAACCCAAATGCCCATTAATGATAGACTGAATAAAGAAAATGTGCTGCATATACACCACGAAATACTATGCAGCCATAAAATGGAATGAGATCATGTCCTTTGCAGGGACATGAATGGAGTTGGAAGCCATTATTTTCAGGAAACTAATGCAAGAACAGAAAACCAAATACTGCATGTCTTCACTTATAAGTGGGAGCTGAACGATGAGAACACATGGACGCATGGAAGAGGGGCCTGTCAGAGGGGTTGGGGTGAGAAAAGGGAGAGCATTGGAAAGAATAGCTATTGGATGCTGGGCTGGATCCTGGGGGATGGGATCATCTACGCAGCAGGCTGTAATGGCATACGTTTTCCTATGTAAGAAACCTTCATATTTTGCACATGTACCCTTTAACTTAAAAGTTGAAGAAAAAGCAAGAAAGAAATGCTTCTAATTTTAGTATGCTAAGTTTGCATCCTGTGACTTTACTGGATTTATTAGTTCTAATATCTATTTTTGGTGGAATCTTTAGTATTTTTTACATGTAAGATTATGTCCTTTGCGAACAGGGATGGTTTGACTTTCTCCTTTTCAATTTGAATGTCTGTTATTTCTTTCTCATGCCTAAGTGCTCTGGCTAATGCTTCCAGTGCTGTCTTGAATAGAAATAATGAAAATGGGCATTCTTGTTTTGTTGCTAATTTCTAGAGAAAATATTTTCAGTTGCTCTCCATCCAGTGTTAAGTTCAGTGTGAGTTTGTCATCTATGGCTTTTATTGTGGTTATGTACAAACCTTCTACATCTAATTTTTTGAGTTCTTATCTTGAAAGGATGGTGATTTTGTAAAATGCACTTTTGTGTCTATTGAAAT
>NW_022169099.1:0-1088 GCF_008728515.1 Papio anubis
CTGGCCTTAATACAAGAGAGACTTCACATAAATGATTAGAATGAATCAACCACACACAGAAAGTAGGCTAAGGGCTGAGACACCCGTTTACATGTCCAGGAAAAACACATTAAAGGAACACACAGATAAGCAAAGTTCTCCTGTTATCCACGAAATATTCAGAAACAAATCCAGTAAGCAATCTCTTTGCAATCAAAAGACCAATTCAGAGGTGCAGATTAAAAATAAACATACAACTGAACCCTTAATACACCAAGAACCAAATTCCACGGAAGTGTTATCACATCACCACCTCCCAGCTGAAGGAAGCAGCACTGGCCACTGACCAGCTGTTCACTCGTGGGTCAGTGAACGAAAGGCAGTGCTGTCCAGGACAACGATGAGATGTTAACCTGAAAAGGGCAAAATCACAGAGGCTGGAGGGACCTTCCAGGTAACCCGGCCCCCTCAGTGGACAGAGGACCCCCGTGGGGCCACAGAGCCCAGAGCTCCAGTGTGTTCGGGGCAAGGACTCAACTGCAACCCTGATGATGTCCGAATGCCTTCTGTGTCTCTGCCCCACTAACAGAGAATCCGTGAATGCTAAGGAAATGTAACGCATTTTACAATACGTGTAGATTTTTAGCAAATTAAAGATAAACAGTGACAAACTTTGAGAATTAACCAAAATATAGTTCAGTGAATGCCCAAACTCAAAGCTAGTCTCCAAGAGGTGATAAGCTGTGTGTGGTGGTTAATGCCTGTAAATCCCAGCAGTTGGGGAGGCTGAGGCAGGAGAATCACTTGAGCCTGGGGTTGAAGGTTGGGGTTGCAGTGAGCTGTCATTGCACTACTGCACCCAGCCTGGGAAACAGAGTGAGACTGTAAAAAAAAAAAAAAAAAAAAATTAAAGGAGTTCAAATGAGTTCGCCCATACCCTTCAAGTTTTCATTTGGCTACACGGGGTGATCTAGTTCCTTTTTCCCTTGCAATACATGAATAATCTAACAAATAAATAAAATCTAACAATTAAATGGGAAAATTTATTTTCCCATTTCATTCTTCCCTATTTCAGGGAAAAACTTAAAATTATTCCCTATTTCAGGGAA
>NW_022169101.1:0-1088 GCF_008728515.1 Papio anubis
CAGTTTTCAAAGGGAATGCTTCTAGTTTTTGCCCATTCAGTATGATATTGGCTGTGGGTCTGTCATAACTAGCTCTTATTATTTTAAGATATGTTCCATCAATACCGAATTTATTGAGAGTTTTTAGCATGAAGGGCTGTTGAATTTTGTCGAAGGCCTTTTCTGCATCTATTGAGATAATCATGTGGTTTTTGTCTCTGGTTCTGTTTATAGGCTGGATTACGTTTATTGATTTGCGAATGTTGAACCAGCCTTGCATCCCACGAATGAAGCCCATTTGATCATGGTGGATAAGTTTTTGATGTGCTGCTGAATCCGGTTTGCCAGTATTTTATTGAGGATTTTCACATAGATGTTCATCAGGGATATTGGTCTAAAATTCTCTTTTTTTGTTGTGTCTCTGCCAGGCTTTGGTATCAGGATGATGTTGGCCTCATCAAATGAGTTAGGGAGGATTCCCTCTTTTTCTATTGATTGGAATAGTTTCAGAAGGAATGGTACCAGCTCCTCCTTGTACCTCTGGTAGAATTCAGCTGTGAATCCATCTGGTCCTGGACTTTTTTTGGTTGGTAGGCTATTAATTATTGTCTCAAATTCAGAGCCTGCTCTTGGTCTATTCAGGGATTCAACTTCTTCCTGGTTTAGTCTTAGAAGAGTATAAGTGTCCAGGAAATTATCCATTTCTTCTAGATTTTCTAGTTTATTTGAGTAGAGGTGTTTATAGTATTCTCTGATGGTAGTTTGTATTTCTGTGGGGTCAATGGTGATATCCCCTTTATCATCTTTTATTGCATCTATTTGATTCTTCTCTCTTTTCTTCTTTATTAGTCTTGATAGCCATCTAACAATTTTGTTGATCTTTTCAAAAAACCAATTCCTGGATTCATTGATTTTTTGGAGGGATTTTTGTGTCTCTATCTCCTTCAGTTCTGCTCTGATCTTAGTTATTTCTTGCCTTCTGCTAGCTTTGGAATGTGTTTGCTCTTGCTTCTCTAGTTCTTTTAATTGTGATGTTAGGGTGTCAATTTTAGATCTTTCCAGCTTTCTCTTGTGGGCATTTAGTGCTATAAATTTCCCTCTACACACTT
>NW_022169102.1:0-1088 GCF_008728515.1 Papio anubis
TTGGTGTATTGGAATGCTTGTGATTTTTGCACATTGATTTTGTACCCAGAGACTTTGCTGAAGTTGTTCATCGCAAAAGCAATGGCAACAAAAGCCAAAATTGACAAATGGGATCTAATTAAACTAAAGAGCTTCTGCTCAGCAAAAGAAACTACCATTAGAGTAAACAGGCAACCTACAGAGTGAGAGAAAAATTTTGCAATCTATCTATCTGACAAAGGTCTAATATGCAGAATCTACAAGGAACTTAAACAAATTTACAAGGAAAAAACAAATCACCCCATCAAAAATAGGGCAAAGGATATGAACAGACAATTCTTGAAAGAAGACATTTATACGGCCAACAAACATGAAAAAAAATGCTCATCATCACTAGTCATTAGAGAAATGCCAATCAAAACCACAGTGAGATGCCATCTCACGCCAGTTAGAATGGTGATCATTAAAAAGTCTGGAAACAACAGATGTGGGAAAGGATGTGGAGAAATTGATACTCTTTTACATTGTTGGTGGGAGTGTAAGTTAGTTCAACCGTTTTGGAAGACAGTGTGGCAATTCCTCAAGGATCTAGAACCAGAAATACCATTTGACCCAGCAATCCCATTACTGGGTATATACCCAAAGGATTATAAATCATTATACTATAAAGGCACCTATACACGTATGTTTATTGCAGCACTCAAAATTCTTTTAAGGAGAAGTTTCCACTTTCCTTATCATTGGATACGCTTCCCTCTTTTAATTACATGTTGAGTCCTTCCCTCATTTAGGCTTGAGAAAAATGTCCTTAAGTGTCCTAAACTTGCATCAAACCCACTTATTCATCAAACCCCACTTATGACTTCCCTTAGAGGACAAGGGACATTTCAGCTCCGTTATATGCTGCTATTCTGAATTCCTGCCATTGTTTTCCTCTTCCTTTGACCCCCTGGCCTACCTCTCCAGCTCACTGAAAACAGCCTCCCCTGATGAGCACACCATTGTTATGTAATAGCCTAACCCTTCCCACTCACCTATCAGGGGGTGCCAAGCCTGCAGACTCACTCTGCTTTCATCATAACTGCCCTGAGGAGAAGGCTGAAGACTGA
>NW_022169103.1:0-1088 GCF_008728515.1 Papio anubis
ACATCAGTGAAAAAATACATATTGTCTCAAGTGCAAATGATACATTTTACCAAGAGAAACTGTATTTCAGGCCATAAAACAATACATTTGAAAATATTGAAATCATACAAGATGTATTTTCTGACCGTATGGAAACACATTAGAAATCAGTAACAATAAGATGTTCCTGTGGACTGAATGTTTTTGTCATCCCCTAAATTCACATATTGAAACCTAATCCCTAATGTGATGGTGTTTGGAGGTGGGGCCTTTAGGAGGTGATTAAATCCTCAGGGCAGAGCCCTTATTAGTGAGATTAGTCCCCTTATAAAAAGGACCTCATTGAATTCCTTTGCTCCTTCCACCATGTAAGGACACCAAGAAAAGACAACATCTGTGAATCAGGACACACCCTTCATCACACACTGTCTCTGCCATTGTCTTGACCTTGGACTTCCCAGGCTCTGGAATTGTGAGAATTGTGAGAAATAGATTTCTGTTGTTTATAAGCCACACAGACTACGGTGTTCTGTTTCAACAGCCCAAATGGACTAAGATACGTGATCATAAAACATACCAAGTATCTGGAAATTAAACATCACAATTCTGACCGATAATTTTGTCAACGAAGAAATCACAAGAGAAATTAGGACGTCTTCTAAACTGAAGGATATGAAAGTACAATAAATCAAAATCTGTGGAATGTAGCTGCAGTACTAGAGAAAAATCGGTATTTTTAAGTGCCTCTATTAAAAAAGAAGATCTCAAATTAGCAACTTGGCTTCTGCCATAAAAAAAACAAAAAAGAACAAATTAAACCAAAGCATGCAGAGGAAGGAAATAATAATGAAACAGAAGTCAATGAATCAGAAAGATACAAAAAATTAATAAATCCAAAAGTTGGTTGTATGGTAAAATAATCAGGAAATTTTATAAACCCCTAGCTAGATCGATCAAGGCAAAAAGACACAAATTAACAATATCAGGAAGAAAAGAACATCAGTGCACAGTCTTCAGGTCCTGAAAAGAAATATTAATAATTTCATGCCAATACGTTTGACAACCAAGTGAACAATTTCCTTGAGAGAGAAAACTCAGGAAAATTGACC
>NW_022169104.1:0-1088 GCF_008728515.1 Papio anubis
CCCAATTACTCCGCTTCCTTCCCCGCCTCCCCCTTTTCCCACCTCCCCCATTCTGGCTGCTCTGACCAATCAATCTGGAGCCATCTTAGCTTTCCCCAAGTGCTCCTCCTACCCGGATCAGCCAACGCCCATATACCTCAGGCTTAAACCAACTAGGGAACTTTCCACTACTTTCCCAAACAAGGACCTACTGGGCCTTGCAGGTTCACAATCAATCAGATCCCTAACTGGCTCACCTAGTCTCCCGACGCCTTCGCTTCAGTTTGGAAACGTTCAGATTATGGAGCCCCGGCGAGTAGGTGGGGGCTCCCTCAATATAAAACTGCACAACCGGGGTCCCCCCACCCCCCACCCCGTCCCTCCCTGCAAATTTGAGCGGGCTCCAACTCAATCATCTTTCTCCAAACTGGCCCATGAGGTCAGAGACAGTGTCTCCATTGTAACGTGCCCGGGCAGTGTCAACACAAACGCCCCCACCCTCCCCTGGACGCGCGTCACCCGCTCCCCGCACCATCCCCCTGCCCATAACTGCACAAGCCCCCACAATTAAAAGCCCAGCGCCGACCCTTCCTGTCAATTAGGCGCTGAAGCGGAGGCGGCCAGCATCGCCATGGAGACCAACACCCTTCCCACCGCCACTCCCCCTTTCTCTCAGGGCCCGTGTCCCCTCCAGTGAATCCCAGAAGACTCTGGAGAGTTCTGAGCAGAGGGCGGCACCCTGGCCTCTGATTGGTCCAAGGAAGGTTGGGGGGCAGGACGGGAGGCGAAACCCCTGGAATATTCCCGACCTGGCAGCCTCATCGAGCTCGGTGATTGGCTCAGAAGGGAAAAGGCGGGTCTCCGCGACGGCTTATAAACGCCGAGGGCCAGCAGTCCGGAAAACGGCCAGCCTCAGGAGCTGCTGCGAGAGATTGCTGCGTTTCCAGAGCCTGACTCCAGTTGTCCCGAGGCTTCCCGGAGCGAACCTGTGCGGCTGCAGGCACCAGCGCCGTTGAGTTTCCGGCGTTCCGGAGGACTGAGCTCTTGTCGCGGGTCCGGTCCGCCGTTTCCAGTCCCGAATCTCGGAGCGGAGCAGACAGCAGGGCACC
>NW_022169105.1:0-1088 GCF_008728515.1 Papio anubis
TGTGTGTTCATGTCTTACTTAGCTCCTTAGAAATGCAAATTCAAGGCCGGGCTCGGTGGCTCAAGCCTGTAATCCCAGCACTTTGGGAGGCCGAGACAGGCGGATCACGAGGTCAGGAGATCAAGGTCACCCTGGTGAACATAATGAAACCCTGTCTCTACTAAAAAAATACAAAAAACTAGCCGGGTGAGGTGGCGGGCACCTGTAGTCCCAGCTACTCGGGAGGCTGAGGCAGGAGAATGGCGTAAACCCGGGAGGCAAAGCTTGCAGTGAGCTGAGATCCGGCCACTGCACTCCAGCCTGGGCAACAGAGCGAGACTCCGTCTCAAAAAAAAATAAAAAAGAAATGCAAATTCAAACTTTTCCCTCCTTCCTTCCCACCAGCCAAACAACCAGCAAGCACTGTCAGCTTACCTAAGTATAGGTTTTCTTAGAAACTACCAAATCTTGAACCAAAATAAGCATCCGCCAGGAGTCTCCTCCATAGAGAGATTGTCTCAAGACATCAGTTAATCCACAACCTGATTCTGTCCCCAGTGATGCTGGGCAGACTAATGAATGACCCATGACTGAAGATAAATCATCCAGCAAGTCATGTAGATTCTGCACCTCCACACCCCTTCAGCATACTCTGCTTGCCAATATTTCTTCTTAAAACCCTGTTTTCTGCCCAGAAAACTTACGTGATTCCTATAGATATGAATCCAGCCCTTCCACACACATTGCTAAGCTCTGGAATAAAGTGACTTTCTTCTTTTCCACCGCGCCTGGCCAGTGACTTCCTTTTCACTACCCCTCTGTGATTTGATTTTGCAAGTGGCCATGGCCAAACCTACCGGGTTTGGTAACAAAATGGTGCCAGGCTGAATTCAACAGATGAGGGGCACATTTTTCCTTAAAGCAGGATCTGTCAATTCTGCTTACAGCACTGAAGCCCACAGACCCTGGATGCTGCCACACCTAGCAGAGCAAATGCCCATCTGTTATTACATATTCCCATACAATATCAGTGTTTTTGCTCTGTTGACTGCTCATGTCACGCATCTTGAGCAAGTGTTCCCAACCCTCGCATGTTTTTTGACTAAGAC
>NW_022169106.1:0-1088 GCF_008728515.1 Papio anubis
CTACTGCATTTAGGAGGTGACTGAAGTGGTCCTGATGAAAGGCGATGCTGGCTGTAAGTAGGGTAATAGTGGAGATGGAGAGAAATAGGCAGATCTCACCAGTATTGAGGAAGAGGAAGGGCACAATATAGTTATGGATTAAAAGTGAGGTTAGGGCCGGGTGTGGTGGCTCACACCTGTAATCCCAGCACTTTGGGAGGCCGAGGCAGGCGGATCACGAGGTCAAGAGATCGAGACCATCCTGGCTAACATGGTGAAACCCTGTCTCTACTAAAAATGCAAAAAATTAGCCAGGCATGTTGGCGGGTTCCTGTAGTCCCAGCTACTCGGGAGGCTGAGGCAGGAGAATGGCATGAACCCGGGAGGTGGAGCTTGGAGTGAGCCAAGATCGTGCCACTGTTCTCCAGCCTGGGTGATAGAGTGAGACTCTGTCTCAAAAAAAAAAAAAAAAAGGTGAGGTTAGGGAGTAAGGTTTGAAGTGGTCAAAGATTATGTATACTAGGTGTGTTGCATGAGCCATGTGTCATTGAAAATATCATTACCAATATATGGAAAGAGCAGGAAGAGCAGGTTTTGTCATAAATTGTGGAGCGTTTCAAGTGTCTATGTAGGCTGAGTGCAGTGGCTCACGCTTGTAATCCTAGCACTTTAGGAGGCTGAGGTCGGTGGATCACTTGAGGCCAGGAGTTTGAGACCAACCTGGGCAACATGATGAAACCCCATCTCTACTAAAAATAGAAAAAGTTAGATGGAAGTGGTGGCACACACCTGTAATCCCAGCTCCTTGGGAGGCTGAGGCAGGAGAATTGCTTGAACCCTGGAGGTGGAGGTTGCAGTGAGCCACTGCACTCCAGCCTGGGCAACAGAGCAAGACTCTGTCTCAAAATAAAATAAAATAAAGTGTTTATGTAGCATATAGAGTTTTATACCTGAACCTGAGGACAGATACAAATAGATAAAATTTGGGATTCTCTGTTCTATTTTTATAATTTAGTTGGTAATGGAAATTTGGACGATGAATAAGATTGCCTAGTGTTTCATGTGAAATAAGATGACATCTTAGGCCAGAGACCTGAGGAACTTCACCA
>NW_022169107.1:0-1088 GCF_008728515.1 Papio anubis
CTCTACTAAAAAAATACAAAAAACTAGCCGGGCGAGGTGGCGGGCGCCTGTAGTCCCAGCTACTCGGGAGGCTGAGGCAGGAAAATGGCGTGAACCCGGGAGGCGGAGCTTGCAGTGAGCTGAGATCCGGCCACTGCACTCCAGCCTGGGCGACAGAGCAAGACTCCGTCTCAAAAAAAAAAAAAAAAAAAAAAAACAAAAAAAAAACTTGATAGTAATCATCTTTCTTCAATAGACCAAAACCCTTCTAAACTAAGAAAGAAAGAGACTGACCGTCTACCACGGTCCCTGGTTGAACAAACACAAATTGTGGGGTGTATTCAAAATGTGATTTTATTTTCACCTTATTCTAAATTAATGAGATAAAAAATACATTCCAATTTAAAATGTATCCAGTGAGGTTAATCTTCCCTTGCCCTGGGATAAAAACCTGGCATATCCCATGACTTTTCTGCTCTCTCTTAGATAACAGACAGTTTTCGGTAATAAGTTACCAGTATAATCTCAATTTAGAAAGTAGAATGGTCTCCTCCTGTTGGTGGGCAAAACCCTGACCTGATTGAAGATCGAATCTCACCCTGTCCCCCACCAGGCTGGTGCAGTGGCAGGTGGCCGGCCTTTACCCTTATTCCCTTTCCTTCCCCCGCCTAGGGCAGAGCAGAGGGAGGGGCCATGGGGAGAGGAAGCATCGGGGGTGAAAGATCCTGCCAGCTTGTTTTGCTTCTCTGGCTTGGATCATCTCTGACACTCACTCTCCCCTGGTGTCTTTGGAGCACCCCACTTCCCATTCCCCCAGAGATCTGATTCCAGAGGCAAAGGCTCTGCCCCCTTCCAGCTGCAGACTGCTTCCCCGCTGCCCACGGTTCTCCTGTGGCCCACACCCCGCAGCCTCAATGTGGGGGTGCCCCCTTCCAACTGCAGACTGCTTCCTGTCTGCCCATGGTTCTCCTGTGGCCCACACCCCGCAGCCTCAATGTGGGGGTGCCCCCTTCCAACTGCAGACTGCTTCCTCTGCCCACGGTTCTCCTGTGGCCCACACCCCACAGCCTCAATGTGGGGGTGCCCCCTTCCAACTGCAGACTGCTTCC
>NW_022169108.1:0-12789 GCF_008728515.1 Papio anubis
CAACCATTATGGAAAACAGTATGGCGATTCCTCAAGGATCTAGAACTAGAAGTACCATATGACCCAGCCATCCCATTACTGGGTATATACCCAAAGGATTATAAATCATGCTGCTATAAAGACACATGCACACGTATGTTTATTGTGGCACTATTCTCAATAGCAAAGACTTGGAATCAACCCAAATGTCCATCAGTGGCAGACTGGATTAAGAAAATGTGGCATATATACACCATGAAATACTATGCAGCCATAAAAAAGGATGAGTTTGTGTCCTTTGTAGGGACATGGATGCAGCTGGAAACCATCATTCTCAGCAAACTATCGCAAGAAGAGAAAACCAAACACCGCATGTTCTCACTCATAGGTGGGAACTGAACAATGAGATCACTTGGACTCGGGAAGGGGAACATCACACACCGGGGCCTATCATGGCGAGGGAGGAGGGGGGAGGGATTGCATTGGGAGTTATACCTGATGTAAATGACGAGTTGATGGGTGCTGACGAGTTGATGGGTGCAGCACGCCAACACGGCACAGGTATACATATGTAACAAACCTGCACATTATCCACATGTACCCTAGAACTTAAAGTATAATAATAAAAAAATAATAATAATAAATAAATAAATAAAATAGCTTTCTAACTCAAAAAAAAAATGCAAGGAATGTCAACTTGCTCCTAATTACATAACTAGTAAGTGCTGGAGCTCAGCTTTAATGAGATTAACATTTGCTGTCTTTATGGATGAGAAGGTGAGTATATACAATAAAATACTCTATTCGAGAATTATAATACGTACAGTTATTTATAATGTTCATTGGAAACCTAAAGATGAATTAATTTAGGACCAGGGACAGTGGCTCAGGCCTGAATCCTGGTGCTTTGGGCAGTTGAGGTAGTTGGATCACTTGAGGTCAAGAGTTTGAGACCAGCCTGTGCAAAACAACAAGATTCCATCTCTAGAAAAAAGTTTTAAAGAATTACTTGGATGCGGTGGTGCCTGCCCTGTAGTCCTAGCTATTCAGGTGGCTGAGGCAGAAGGGTTGCTTGAGCCCAGGAGTCAGAGGCTACAGCAAGTTATGATGGCGCCACTGCACTCCAGCCTGGGCAACAGAACAAGACCCTGTCTCTTAAAATACTCTAAGATTTCATATACAGAGAGAGCTGTAAAGATACTAGTAAAGAAAATACTAATATGTACTGAATTATTAATATAATATAGGATTTCCACATTTGAATTATTAATTTTTAAGGGGCAGGAAAGCATGAGAACACTCCTTAATGTTTTAAATAAAGGTTTTTCAGTGTTTCTCTTGGGTAACTTTACTAAGTGGTTTTAAGGTATTTATAGTTTTACTGTTTTACAGGGAGAGGTGGATCAGTGTTAACCTGGATAGATGCAGCAGACCTCTATTTTGAGTTTTCTGAACCTCCTCAGCAACTGTTCTAGAAATGGGTAATCCCGCACTCATGTATTCAAGTCTGAATACTACCACAACCTCCCTTTCTCTAAGTTTTCACAAGGCAAGAGTTATCTTGCATTATTAGAATGAACAAAATTACATGAGAAATACATCCTCACATTTCTAATATGCACAACAGAGATAAATGCTTTCTCAAAAGATATGCTGTATCTTTTTGTTCAGTGACTAAATGCTATCTTTCTCTGAATTACAGGTAGTATTTACTAACTCACATTGGGAAGTACTTCATTTTCATAATCTTACATAGCATTGTTGGAAACCAGAAAAGCAGGAGAGAGAAGATGAAATATTAAACAGATAGTTCCATTTAGTTTTCTTAGGGTAAAATGTCCTAGGATAGCAGTTTCCAAACTATGTGTGATAAAATCAATTTGGTGTGTCATGAAGTGCACTTAAAAACAATGAAATAAAAATAGAAAAAAATAAATAGAAAAGGTAATATAAGCAACAGAATAAGTTTACTGTTTCATGAAATGTTGATTTCAGCTAGATGTGTGCACTAAGTCACAATATAAGATGCATTTCTTACTGAGGGCCCTGGTTAAGAAAATGTGAAATCCCCTGCTGAGTGGATCTATAGAAATAGTGAGATAGTTATTAATTTTTTCCAATATTTGGCTTTTTGACAGATACTAACAATTTAAAAACAAAAAGTATAAGTCATCTTATTTCTCCCTAAATATAAATTTTGGTGTGTTTTAAAATCTTAAACATATTAGAGAAATAAAAAACAAAAACAAAATCCCCAGCTATCCAATTATGCCAGTGAAAACATTTCAGCATTACAGTTAAGAATCTATCATTTAAAAGTGTACTTTACTAGCTCCAATCTATCTTAAATAGCTCATTCAGATACATTTCAGTGAGGTGTGATTAGAAGTACATTTCCAACTTTAAGTAACTAAGTGCATTAAACTTCCAAAAATTCCCAGTATTGACTGGTTATTAGACCTCCCAAACCATAACTTCAATATAATACACTGTTGACATATGATTCAGATACCCAATAACCTTATTCAGATTTACATGCTTTAAAAAAACATATTTCATAGCAATGACCCTCAATTTAACTGAAATTTATTAAAAATAAGGCGTTTGATTTTATTGGAGTTTTCTTACAATGAGGAAAAAAAGGTGAAAGAGTTGGTCTATAAGGTCCAATATTTCCAAAGAGGTTTCAATCGTTTAAAAGTACAAAGCTAAATCTACTTAGTATTTAATACATACCATGACAAAATCTTAGATTATGTATTAGAATCTTCAAATACTGTTTTTAGCCATTTTGATTACTTTAAATTTTATTAATATATTTATGCTTTACTTAACATACTTGACTGAAATGCAGATGTCCACAATTACAGCATTAGCATTATTGATATTACTCTACTAAAAGGCTGAGTTTGATCTGATAAAGCAGAAAGGCATGTTTAAGAAATTAAACTTTTCTCTGTCAGGCTGAGAATAATTTTTAATGAAATGAACCACAACTGTCAAAGTAACAAATGAAATGGCAATATATAATATATGGCGTATTTCTGTACACCATTAAAATTTCAAGATAAATTTCCTAAACACAATGTCTATACATTTCCTTTAGTAACTATTCAGTCTCCATCAGTTTTACCTTGTTTGAAAGTTTACTCGTATTCAAACTCTTATTACTCCAAAAAAATTGACTACTTAAAACTCTTTTTACACCATAGGCCTGAAAAATATAAGTATGTTAAAAAAACAGTAGGTAAGAATAGATGGAGAGAAACAGAAAACAGGGAAAAATCAAAACAGAAGCAAAGAAAACCCTAGAGTAAGGCATACACCCTTCCCTAGGCACTAAGGTTCTAAAGACAATGATTAAAAGAGAACTGAAAAGAAAAAATATCCCTGAAAAAAAATTCCCTGAAGTATAGTGTGCTTGGTTTTATGTAAACATCCTTGCTTAAAAATATGTACACATACATGCATAATACACCTTATTGTGCCATATATAATTTCCCAGAAGTTCACATACAGAAATTAAATCACTCAAGTGTATTGCTACTGCAACGTTAGCAAATAAATAATTCCAACTTTGTTGGCTCTTCCTGTTGGTTGTGAAATCCAGTCATTTTTCTTAGTTCCTCTACCTCTTCCTTAATGTTTAATAATTATTTAAATTATTTTTGCCCTCTCTCCATTAAAAAATAAATATTAGTATAATTATTCCTCTCATACATTTTATTGATATAATTATCAAATCTTAACTAGACAAAATTGTGGGTCACAGGCTGCTGATTCTTTAAGGTTCATATTAAACTTGACCCCTTCCCTCATCACCCCGGAAAGACAAAAGTGCTCTCACAGAATGTTAGAGCGGAAGAGACATCATCTCCTCCAACTCCAAATTGAGCTTTAAAAATTACAATCCTGGGATGGCAAAAAGAAAACTATATACTGTAACCTGTAATTTTACAATGCAGCCAAAACAAAAGTTTCCTTTTCAGGAAAACTCCTGGGCCATAAAAAGTGATTCACTGTACGAAGTTCAGTTATGCAAGATGAGTAAGTCCCAGAGCTCTGTACAGTAATAGTACTTCTAGTTAACAATACTATATTGTATAAACATTTGCTAAGAAGATAGAACTTAGGTCAAGTGTTCTTACTACAAAAAAAAAAAAAAATGAATGAATGAGTGAATGGATAAATAAAGCAGGGGGAAACTTTTGGAGGTGATGGATAGTTTCACAGTATTGACTGTGGTGATGTCACAGGTGTATGCTTATCTCTAAACTCACTGAGTTGTATACATTAAATATATCTGGCTTTTTGAATGCCAATCGTACCTCAATAAAGTGGTTTTTAAAAAAAAGCAAAACAAGGGGGGGGCAGAGCAAGATGGCCGAATAGGAACAGCTCCAGTCTCCAACTCCCCAGCGCCGAAATGCACACAGAAGACCGGGTGATTTTCAACTGAGCTCTGCTGCTGAATAGGCAAACAGGGTCGAGTGGATTCTCAAGGCAACCTTCCAACAGACCTTACAGCTGAGGGTCCTGGACTGGCTAGAAGGAAACTATCAAACAGGAAGGACACTTTACACCAAAACCCCATCAGTACGTCACCATCATCATCAAAGACCAGAGGAAGATAAACCAAAGATGGGGAAAAGCAGGGCAGAAAGCTGGAAACTAAAAATAAGAGCCATCTCCGGGCAAAGGAGCTGCTCATCGCCAGCAACATCAAAAGCTTGGACGAGAATGACTTTGGACGATGAGAAGAAGGTCAGTCCATCAAACTTCTGTGAGCTAAAGGAGGAATTACGCATCCCAGAGCATAAAGAAACTAAAAATCTGAAAAAGTGTGGAAGAAATTGATAGCTAGAGTAATTAATGCAGAGAAGGTCATAAACTAAAATGAAAGAGATGAAACCATGACACAAGAAATACGTGATAAATGCACAAGCTTCAGTAACCTAATTTATCCAAACCCAGAAGAAAAAGTATCAAATAGATTGAGGATCAAATGAACGAAATGAAGCGAGAAGAGAACCAAAGAAAAAGAAGAAAAGAAATGAACAAAGCCTGCAAGAAGTATGATTATGTAAAAGACAAATCTATGCCTGATTGGGGTGCCTGAAAGTGAGGGGTAGGAACCAAGTTGGAAAAACACTCTTCAGGATATCATCCAGAGTAACTTCAACCTAGTAGGGCAGGCCAACATTCAACCAGAAATACAGGAGAATCCACAAAGAGCCTCCTTCTAGGAAGAGCAAATCAAGACACATACACTGCCAGATTCCACCAAAAGTTGAAACAGTTAAAAATCCAAGGGCAGCCAGAGAGAAACGCCGGTTACCCACAAAGGAAGCCCATCGACTAACAGCAGATCTCAAGAAACTCTCCAAGCCAGAAGAGAGTGGAAGCCAATATTCAACATTCTTAAAGAAAAGAATTAAACCCAATTTCATATCCAGCCAAACTTAAGTTTCATAAGTGAAGGAGAACAAAATCCTTTACAGATAAGCAAGCTTGAGATTTTGTCACCACCAGGTATGCCTTTACAAGAGACCCTTGAAGGAAGCACGTTCAAACATGGAAAAGGAACAACCGTACTAGCTATTAGAAACATGCTAAAAATGTAAAGACCATTTAGGCTAGGAAGAAACTGCATCAACTAATGAGAGTGCCAACCAGTTAATATCATAATGGCAGGATCAAGTTCACACATAACAATATTATTAACCTTTAAATGTAAATGGACTAAATGTCTACTTAAAAGACACAGACTGGCAACTGATAAGAGTCAAGACCCATCGTCTGTTGTATTCAGGAGAGACCCCATCTCACATGCAGAGACATTATAGGCTCAAAATAAAGGATGGAGGAATTCACCAAGCAAATGGAGAACAAAAAGCAGGGGAAGCTGTAATACTGGTCTCTGATTGCACTTATTCCAAAATTACCACATAATTGGAAGCAAGTAAAGTTAATTCTCAGCAAATGTACAAGAACAGAAATTATAACAAACTGTTCTGACCACAGTGCAATCAACAAAATAGAACTCAGGACTAAGAAACTCAATCAAAACTGCTCAACTGCATGGAAACTGAATAACCTGCTCCTGAATGACTACTGCAGTACATAAATCAAATGAAGGCAGAAATAAGATGCTGCCTCTTGAAACCAATGAGAACAAAGACAACATCCCAGAATTCTGGGACACATTTAAAAGCAGTGTAGAGGGAAATTTATAGCACTAAATGCCCAAGAAGAGAAAGCAGGAGATCTAAAATTATAGTCTAATATCACTAAAAGAACTAGAGAAAAGCAAGAGCAACGATTCAAAAAGCTAGCAGAAGGCAAGAAATAACTAAGATCAGAGCAGAACTGAAGAAGATAGAGAATATTAAAACCTCCAAAAATCACACGAATCCAGACTTGTTTTGAGATCAACAAAATTGACAGATCCGCCAGTAAGACTAATACAAAGAAGAAAAGAGAGAAGAATCAAATAGACTAATAAAAATGATAAGGGATATCACCACCAACCCCATTACAGAAATACAAACTACCGAGAATACTAGGAACACTTGCATGGCAATAAACTAGAAAATCTAGAAGAAATGGATACTCTGACACTTACACTTTTCCAGACTAAAACCAGGAAGAAGTTTGAATCCCTTGAATAGACCAAGAGAAGCCTGAAATTGAGGCAATAATTAATACAGTCTACCAACCAAAAAGTCCACAGGACCAGATGGATTCACAGCTGAATTCTACCAGAGGGTAGCTGGCAAGCTGTACCATTCCTTCTGAAACTATTCCAATCCACCTTTCTGAAACTATTCCAATCATTGGAAAAAGTAGGGAATCTCCCAACTTAAGAGTTAACATCATCCTGATAATAAAGCCTGCAGACACAATAGAAAAAGAGAATTTTAGACTATCAATATCCCTGATGAACATCGATGCAAAACTTTCTAATAAAATACTGGCAAACCGGATTCAGCAGCACATCAAAAAGTTTATCCACCATGATCAAGGGCTTCATCCCTGGGATGGGGCTGGTTCAACACGCAAGTCAATAAACCGAATCCAGCAACAGAACCAAAGACAAGAACCACAGATTATCTCAATAGATGCAGAAAAGGCTTTTACAAATTCAACAGCTCCTTCATGCTAAAAACGCCAATAAATTCGCCGGTATTGATGGACAATGTACCTCAAAATAATAGAGGTATTTATGACAAACCCAGTCATAATATCATACTGAATGGCAAAAACTCGGAAAATTCCCCTCGAAACTGGCAATAAGATAGGATGCCTTCATCACTCCTATTCAAGTATAGTGTTGCCCGGCTAGGGCAACTGTACAAGAGAAGGAAATCAAGGGTATTCAGATAGAAAAAGAATAGTCAACTGTCCTCTCGTAGCATTTATTGGCGATTACATTAGAAAAATCCCATCATCTCAACTCAAAATCTCCTGGCAGCATAAGCTGATAAGCAACTTCAGCAAAGTTTCGGATACCGTACCAATGTGCAAAATACAAGTATTCTTATATACACCACAGTAACAGACAAACAGAGAGCCAACTATTAATGACCTTCCATTCACACAATTACTTAAAGAACATAAAATACCTAGGAATCCAACTTTACAAGGGATGTAAAAGGACCCTTCAAGGAGAACTACAAAACAATTGCTCAGTGAAATAAAGAGACAAACAAATGGAAGAACATACCATGCCTGGGCGGATAGGGAAGAATCATTATCGTGAAAATGGCCATACACGTCATGTAGTATTTATAAGTAGACTAATGCCATCTCATCAAGCTACCAATGAGTTTCTTCACAGAATTTTAAAACTGCTTTAAAAGTTCATGGAACCAAAAAGAGCCCGCATCTCCAAGACAATCCTAAGTCAAGAACAAAGCTGGAGGCATCACGCTACCTGACTTCAAACTATACAAGGTTGCTTAGTAATCAAAACAGCATGTACTGGTACCAAACAGAGATATAGACTAATGGAACAGAACAGAGTCTTTGGAAGGTTACTACTACTGCTACTTCCATGGCAGCACTACTCTTTTGAAATTCTGAGAAATAAGCAGCCGGGGAAAGTGATTCTATTAATAAATAAAAAGGGGAAGGCCAAGCAAAGCTGGCAAGGTAGAAAGCGAAACCTGACCCTTTCTTGGCCTTCCTTATTAACAAGATGATATTGTGGAGATTTAAATGTTGTAATTTTACAGTATACAAACCTTGGAAACCGCAAAAGAAATTTGTTTTGGAAAGGTATGTACAGCATTTCTGCTCAAATACCAGCACGCAAATAAAAGCGTACTACAAGGCCAGATTCTACTCCAAAGCAGCTTTCTGCAAGGCAAAGAAATTACTTGGCCAGAGTAAAATAGGCAAATTCCAAGCAATGGAGAAAATTTTGCAATGCATTTATCTACATGCGTTGCTAAGGTCTAGAAATTCCAAGCAAGAAATGCAAAATGCCTTTGGAAACAAATGCCCTATCAAAAAGTGGCAAGTATATATGAAATGTATATTTTCAAAAGTGGAAGAAGGCCTTCATAGAGCGTACAGGCATACAGGAAAATGCTTCTACTACCGCTACTGCAGAGAAATAAAAACAAAACCAAATGAGATACCAGCTCTGCCACCAAAGGAATGGTGACTATTAAAAAGTTAGGAAACAACAGACAAGCAGAGAGGATGGAGAAAATAGGAACACTTTTACACTGCTGGTGGGATTGTAAACTAGTTCAACCATTATGGAAAACAGTATGGCTATCTTCGGGTGATCTAGAAGTAGATAAACTCATATGACCCAGCTATCCCATTACTGGTGGTATATACCCAAAGATTATAAATCATGCTGCTATAAAAGACACATGCACACTTATGTTTATTGTGGCAATTATTCACAATAGCAAAGACTTGAATCAACCCAAATGTCCACTAGTGACAGACTGATTAGAAGAAATGTGGCACACATATATACAATTATGGAATACTATGTGCCATAAAAAGGATGAGTTTGTGTCCTTGTAGGACATGGATGCAGCTGGAAACCATCATTCTAGCAAACTATCACAAGAACAGAAACCAAACACCGAGTGTTCTCACCACAGGTGGAACTGAACAATGAGATCACCTGACTCGGGAAGGGAACACACACTGGGGCCTAATGGGGAGTGAGGGGAGGATTGCATTGGGAGTTATACTGATGTAAAATGCCTATCGAAGAAGATAAAAGGAATGGAAGTGATGGGTGCAGTACAGCAGCAACATGGCACAGTATGACATTTTATGTGGGAAGAACAACCTGCACGCTATATGCACATGTAAAATTTAGAACTTAAAGTATAATAATAATAAATACAATAAATAAAATAAAATTAAAAAGCAAAGAAGATCATGAAAACATTGAGTTTTCAGTCATTTGAAAACAAATTTCAATTTTTAATCATTTAAATCCCTCTGAGTGAAGTGAGCACCTTACAACTATTTCCTCCTCTCATCCTGACTTACTAGCTATGTATTGTTTGTTTCCATATTGTCAGTGTTTTTCACTCTGATATTCTGCTTCTGTGTTTCAATTTTCACAATTCTTTTATCTTAGTTTTGTATTTGCCGGATACAGGTTTCACCATCACCTCTTTATACCCAAATTTTGTTTGATTTCTATGTCTGACTTTCAGGATTTAGTCATCAATTCTTATAATATACATTTATTAATTATTAAAATTTTCTTCCCATCTGCCAGTACCAAACAAAACAAAAATATGACCCATAGTTATTAGCTCTGTACCTGGGAGGTCCAGCTTGAATTAAGTTTGAAAAATAGGGAAGCAGGTATATTTCAGAAGGAAAATGCAGCAGAGCCTGGGAAGTTTCATTTAATAATACAAACATCTTTTGATGCATACCTGTTTCAGCTCTCCAAAACACCAAACTGTCAAGTGGGCCAAAGATCTAAGTGGAAATAATTGGCAATGTGCTTCATTTTGATTAGCTAATAGCTACATATGTATAAAGGGGACAGTGTAACAACGCCAGTTCATCAAAGTGACCAATTTCATGATACAGAAAATTGTTAATGATCTTTAAAAACAACAATCTTGTCACCTGGTAGTGCACGCCGCACCATCTTTTTCCTTAATCTAGAAACACCCCACGCCTTCTCTCTCTCACAATACATAGGAAGTCTCCATCAGTATCTTACAACCTCTTTAGAGTTCTATCCTGGTTATATTCATTCATTTCTTATTTCACTTTTTCATTATATTTGTCTCTCCAGCAATTTTCATTTCTCTCGAGACGCTGAAAACTGGGAGATCTGGTGGTAGGTTAGGGGAAAGGAGACACTGAGGGGTGTAATGAAGACAAGAGGGGGAGCTGAGAAAACAGCCTCTGAAAGCAGTCGGACTCTGCAAGTAGACTTATGTTAACTACACTTCATACCTCCTTCCTGCACTACACTCACATTTCACACCCCCTCACTCCAGAGGATGACAGCTCTTCTGCCTTCTCGAGTACTCCGCCTCTGTCCATCTGCTGGAACGGCAGGCTCTCCCGGTGATTTGCAAGAGGGTAATGTCGCTGGAAATCAAACAGAATTGGTGGAGAAGGAAACAAATGAACGTTATCATCAATGTGAAATACACTCTAGGAAAGCAACGCCACGGTAGACACTGACTTCAAGGGGCAGTGCGAAAGCATCATTTAGAATTAGACGGAGAGGAATCTGCAAAGCGCCCACGCAGAGGAGAGCGAATTGCTGAACAGGAAGGGAAGGAACGTGAAAGCCGCAAAGACAATGCTCCGGAGACTCTGCAGCGTTCAGGAGCGCTTTTACGCTGGCGCGAGTGAGGAATGCCGACCGATTCAGAAGCACCCGGACGGCAGTGCAGCCGCGGAGGCTACGGCCCGCGCAACCTGCTGGCCGCTGAATCACCAAAGCCGCGTGTTTCATGTGGAAAGTGCTCTGAAACTGCCCTTGTGATGCAAGGCGTAGACCAAAGCAGCAGCTCAGCAAGGTGCTGCCCGGTATAAAGCGTAGGGGAGCTACCGAGGCCAGCAGCATCCGAGAAAGGGTGCTCTAAAGGACAGCAGGGAGGGGAACAACATAATAATTGGGCCTGTCTGGGGGAGGGGGAGGAGAGCATCAGAGATAGAGAAGGAATCCATGCGGAATTTAAATACCCAAGTGACGGGTTGATAGTTCAGCAAACCACTGTGGGCACATGTTTACCTATAATGTAAACCAGGGTCCTCACAGCATTCCAGAACTAAAATAAAATGTCACAATTTAAAAAGCATTTATAGTAGTGTAATCCAGAAAGAAGAAAAAGAGAGATAGAGACTGCAAAATTCAGGCTCACATCTGTAATCCCAGCACTTTGGGAGGGGGCTGAGGTGGGCGGTTTGAAAGGTCAGAGGCTGACCAGCCCGGCCAATGTGGGGAACCCCATCTGTAGTAAAAACTAAAAATAGCTGCATGTTAGCACATGCCTTGTAATCCCAGCAATTGTAAGGCTGAGTGCACGAATTGCTGAACAGAGGCAGAGGCTGCAGAGCCGGGACCAAGCCACTGCACTTCAGTCAGGGTGACAGAGTAAGACTCTGTCCTCAAAAAGCAGTTCTACCTGGGTGTGTCTGCAGTGAAGGGTTCAGGGATTATGGAGTGTGAGGGTTTAAGAAATTTGGTTGGGGGCCATAAGGCCAGTTTTTCTAGGCTTAAGCACAACTCCCTGAGACCTTGTAGGGAAAGTGTCTGTTGGTCTACAGACCGTTTAGTCTCGGTTTGGTTTGGGTCTGTGGGGTTGGAGAAGCCTGCACCTGGCTGGGTCACAGATGGGTCAAGGCACTCATGACATTTTTGGTCGGGACACAGGAAGAGTTAGTAGGGGAGAAAGGTCGGGGATCCCACAGAGGCCATTGCAAAACTGGGGCGGTAGAGTTTCCAATAGAGGAGAACCAGGACCCCAGAAGTGGAGGAACAGAAGGAAAATCTGACCCCAGATTCAGGTTCCTAACAGAATGCGGAGGAACTGGGCACTGTCTAAAAATGCAACAGAATCATGTTAGTGATATTCACAATGCGTGGGGTGAGGAGCTTATCCATAGTTAAAACTGTTGGTGCTTACACTTTAAATTAAGTGATGCTCCTGCTATGTTATATATCATTTTTGACATACATACAATTAAACCATATTGTTCAGGTTGAGTCTTCTCTGGGTATCAGCCCCGTACCTGGCCCCAGGCCACCTCCCACAACCCCTGCTGCTGTGCATTATATTGGTTCTATACTAAGACCTGTGAAACAGGTATTTTATTTCATTTCCTTTTTCCTTTTTTTGGAGAGGCATCACTCTGTCAGTTTTCAGGGCCAGAATGTGATGGTCAATCACGCTCACACACGCAGCCTGACCTCCCAGGCTTAAGTGATCTCCACCTCAGCCTCCTGAGTAAACTGGGACCACAGGTGTGCCTGCCTGGCTCATTATTTTTCTTTTCTTTACACAATAATATTGGGGTCTCAACAGGTTAAAGTTCAGGCTGTCTCTGGAACAGGCCTGCCACCTCCCAAGCCCGGGCCTCCCAAAGTGCTGAGATTACAGTGCCAGCCCAGATATTATTTTCAAACACGTTTGATGAGGGAACTGAGGTCAGGGAGCAAGGCGGTATGCAGTTAGTAAGTGGCGGAGTGGTGGTCAGATTTGAATGCAGGAGACCCGCTTGCCTTGCAGGTGAACCGACCTGGAACCTCTCTGACAAAACCGTGGCTGCTGTCTGAGCAAGCATGAGCAA
>NW_022169108.1:13606-32609 GCF_008728515.1 Papio anubis
TGCAGTAGCTGCGTTCAGTTACATTGCTTAAGTTTAACTTTGAGAAGATAATGATTACTGAATGAAAATATCAATTAAAGCAAATCGTGAGCAGCAGAGACCACGAGATATCTGCTTTATTCTAGTTTGAATTGTTTAAGATATGAATAACATGTTTTGTAATTTTAGTTCGAGCTATTAAAGTGCATACTCTTCAAAGGAGTAGTTAAGGGGGAAGTGGAGCAATGGAGAGAGCCTTCTCTTTGATCTAACGGTTGCATTAAACCCTCTCATAAACTGGGTTTCAGGCATCCCTGGACGCCCCTCGAAACAGTCGCTTGCTCTTTCAAAATAGTGGACTCAAACTGACGTACAATGTGATTATGTCTACAGTGCACCCACAACCATCTTTCGAATAAAGGTCTTCAGATTTGAAGAACTCTGGATGAGAATAAGGCAGAAAAAAGGACACCAAAATTATCAACAGGCTTTAGCTTAGCACAATAACTGGATAAAACGGTAATGTGTAATTAAATGACTCATTGAAGGTAGGACTAGGATGTTATCACATTTTCTTATAATGCTTAGAGACACAGAAAAATATACTCAGTGAATTTAAGAAATAAACATTTTAAAATCATTTAAGTAATCAGCCATATTTCCAAAATGTATGCTTTAGAAACAGATTTATATATATAAAAGGCTTATTAACGTTAACTTCAATTAGCTAATACTTGAGTCACACTTTTGAAGAAGCTTCTGTTTTAACTTTGAACTTTTTTTTTGGAAGCGGTTAAGGTTAAGCTATATTAAAAACAAAACAAAAAACAGCTGCATTCTTTTTCCTCCTGTGAATGGCTTATTTGCACTCCTCTGAGTATATTTAATATTCTCAGAAACCCCATTTGAAACACGATGTCTTCAAATAATTTGATAATCTGTCTTTAAAGTTTTGCTCTAAATTAGAGAGACTTCATTTTTGTAAAACGCCTTGGAACCATAAACCTTTAACGAGATGAGAAAAGGTCTCTTTCCTCTGGACTTGACTTTGCCTTGTATAGGTGTGTGAGAGCGATTTTTGCTGTCAAATTGCCAAGGCAGACTGTTGTGCAGTCTGCAAATGTCTCCAACTATACCTGCACAGTTCCTCTCTTCCCAACACGAAGCCATCCACTCCACTTTACCTCTGCAGGTTTTTTGGCTTTTAAACGACGGGAGGCTCTGTTTTCAAACAATGCTAACAACGGCCAGAGACAAGGAAGGCTGTTCTCATGTAATTCCAATTAGGATGCCAGGAGTTTGGTGCCTTGAAACAAGCACTCCGGGTTAGAAGGGTGAGGAGGAGGCTGAGGGCCAGCTGGTGGTGGGCCTCCAGCTCAGGCCCCCAGACAGCCCCTCCCCCAGGACCCCGCGCCGGGGATTCCTGACCCAGGACGAGACAGTGACTCCGGGGTGCAGCGCCAGCCCCTGCGCCTCGCTCACCGCTTCACGCGGATGATCTGGTCCGCATGGAATGTTGTGCCTGGAGAATAATGCTGAGGGACGGTGACGAGGCGAACAGACGAAGGATTTGGATAGCCGTTCTTTGGATGTACAGGATCCACGTGGACGCAGACTGGGGCTCAGTGCCAACCGTGTCGGGATTTTCCAGCGGCACCGACGGCAGCGAATCCTCGATCTTCCTTGCGGTGAAGTCCTCGGAGATGAGTTGCAGGGTCGTATTCTAATGAAGGGTACCGGTCACGAACTGCACGGTCAGGGCGGATTTGCCTACCGCCGAGCCTTTTGCCGCCTGTGCTCGACGCATCGTCCACTCCGCGGCCGCCGCCGCCGCCGCCGCCCGCGACATAGACTACGCCGGCCGCTGCACCCCAGCCCAACCCCGGCAGCCGCCCAGCCACTCCGCGGCCGCCCCTCACAGCCGCAGCGGCCTGGAGCGCCGGCGGCGCGGCAGCAGCTGAGGAGCAACGGCCCTGGGCATGGAGCCGGGCAGGCGGCGACCACGGCCCCGAATGATGGGCACCGGGTGGGACTAAGGGCGAGCAGGGAGACAGGCGTGAGCCGCCGAAGCCGCCGAGCCGCGGGCCGCAGTGCCGCCGCCTCAACCTCCGCCCAGATCCCCGCCCGCCGCCGCCGCCGCCACCCCCAGCGCTGGAGCGCGCGCCCGAGCCCCAGCCGCAGCGCGGCCAGGGGCGGGGCCCGGCGGCCGGGGCGGAGCCCGCGGCACAGCCTCGCCCCCGTCCCCGTCGCCTAGGCGACCGGCCGCGGGCGCTCCCGAGAGGCTCTGCGCGGCTCCGAAGCTTCTGCCGTCGCGGAGATAAACAAGCACCGCGACTGCCCAGCAGCGCCGAACCCTGTGCGCCCAGTCAGACCCCAGGGCCTACGTACCGAGCATGCGCAGTTCCCGCCCGAGCTGGGAGCAGTCAACCTGAGACTCCCACGTTCAGAATTCGGCGGAGATGCGATGGTAGAGGGGCCAGAGCTACCTCCAAGCTTTACCCTTAGGCGAGGAGTGAAGGGGAGAGATGCCCAAGGCCCAAGAGGGACCGCAAGGGCCTTTGCCCGATGCCACCCAGTCTGTCAGCACTTCTAGAGCTTTGGTTTTATCTTGTATTAGCATGTGTAGCTTTAAGGGGACGGGCACCTACAGGCTTCTGCCTGAAGTTGTGTAAACGCAACAAAACGAAGCTTTCGAGTGTTAGGACATTGATAGGAGGGTGACAGCCCCCTCCGGCAGCGCGCCACAGGGGCGAGCCAGAGGCGGCCACACACCACGGAAGTTGGGTCCAAGCCTGCTGACGTCGCCAGGGTCCCGCCCACCAATCCTCTGGACCCGCCCACATTTCTTCTAGATCCGCCCCTTTCAGTGCCGAACTGCAGTCGAGCTCTGCCCACGCCCTGTCAGCCACTGGTGAATTGAAAACCTGGAGAGCGGAACCCCGACCGGCAGCCGGAAGGCCCCGGGACACCTCATAGCAACAGCCGGCTAGGGGCATCTAGTGGGAAGCTGGGATTCATTCTAGCCAACCACGTCATGTCTCTGCACCCCATGGTACCATTCACTACCAATAGGAGAGCCTCCCCATACCACGTGACTTTCCCCCTTCAACCAATCGGTAAAAAAATATGTCGCGGGATCCGCAAGCACACCTCCCAGTGCCTCGCCAGGCGGGGCGGTTCGCGCACGCTTTGCCAACCAATCGTAGGTGAGCTGGCGTGTGACGGAAGCTTCGACCAAGCCAACCAGAGCTCGCGAGCCCCTTGCCACAGAGGCCGGCGGGATGGAGACAGGGCCCGGCTGCTGGCGTTTGGGAGGGGCAGAGATTGAGGAGCCAGTTGCTGTGCTCTGTTCTGGCAAAAGAACAAGATGGGTTGCAAGCCAGAATGATGAATTCCACTTTTAACGTCGTCTCCGTGGCATTCTGCCTAAATGATGGGCATGGAAGTGGTGCTGAGGGATGTGGGCTGAATCGAGAACACAGGGACTTTTGTCTTCAGGGTGAGAAATGTTCCGGTCCTTAAGGAGATATCGTGCAGCAGTTGCATGGGTCTTCCAGGCGTTCCTCCCAGAACATTATTTTTTCTTTCACTATTAAGTTTTAAAACTTAGCGTTCTGTCGCTAGCATTACATCTTAGTTACACACCCTCTCCCACCCATAACGTCAAATTTAGGAGACGTGACATCCTGAAACATTCCTGCATTATTTTTTGCAGTTACCGGTTACTCGGTTTACTTTCTTTAAACTAGGTCCTTCTCAAACTAGTCTCATCCGTTCGTTACTGTCGCACATTTCCTGCGAATAATACATTTCTGTAGTTCTATTGTTAAAGCCTGGCATACCTCTCCCCCGGTCCTCTTTCCCACAAGGTCATCATGCAGAGGGGATTTTGGTCTGAGTTAAAAGCCAGGTATTCTTTCACTATCTTTTCTGTCGATAGTCAAACTACTGCAAAGATTACTCAAATTTAGTAGTTTCCTATTTCCCTAGAGCTTCGTTATATTAGAATGGGTAACTTATATTTGCATTACCTTGCTATAATAAACACACACCAAGTTTTCATTTAAAATTATCAAGGACAAATGTCCTCTGAATTTAAAAATGTGTATGTAGTAAAATATAACTCAGCATTTCTTGATTACATATCATTAAAATATGAATGGTACTATCTGAGCCACCAGAATCAGCAGTGAAGGTACTATATTAATAAAAAGGACTAAGAATCAGGACTGTTTTAAGGGAATTGGAACCGAAGAGGATCTACTATTTCATGCTAGGCTAGTAATGTGAAATAGTGAATTAAAATTGAGAGAACTTACATGGATGCTTCATATCTGAGCTACTTTGGCAGGGATGTTTCAAGAGGATGTAGGTAAGTATGATGTTCACCTAGCTTTCCAGAAGTCTCATATTTTGTGTAAAACTGGTATGCTTATTCATGGTTACTTTAGGTTAGTAGCAGCTATACTTCTTTTCCAAGGAAAGACAGATTGTCTCTTTTAAGATTCTAATTGTGCATCTTGGTAATAAGAAGTTCTTAGATTTGTTCAATAGAGTCAGGAAGCATGAAGCTTTCTCTCTAGATCATGACAACCCATCTAGTACCTTGCATTACAGAGAAGCTCTAAGTCCATTTACTTTGCAAGGAATAAAGATTCAGTGATTTATGTTTTTGAGAAATTTGCTTTGGGATTGTGGGTCCAGAAGGTCGCCTTAAGCAACTGTTTTCATGACTCCTAGGTCCCTAGATGTTGAGAAGCTCTGGACTGAAGCTGTCACAAAAATAGTGAGTAGTCTCCGTAGTCACTCCACTTAGCATAATAGAGAGTAGGACAGCTTTGTGACATTTCTCAGGTTATTTCCCCTGACCTCTCATCAATGCTGACGTTTTTGATAAGAAGGAGTATAGAGACTGCAGCCCTTTGGGTGGTTATAGCTCGTTTATTTACAGGCCTTATATTGACAGGCCTCAGACTCAGATTTCATGCTCAGTACCATAAAGGTTGATTTTTAACCACCAAGAGGCAAAAGAAACATGACAGGTCAGAGCATATTTTCTCACTTATTCTGGCTTAAACGATGGTACTTACCTGATTTGTGGCTGTATGTGATATGTTGGGTGAAAGATTAGCTGCTATAAAAAGGATGTCAGGACGTGTAGAGAATTTAGAGGACTTGGGGAGGAGATGGATGTCTATTTTCTAACCCCTTAGTCATGTTCATTCTGATGCCAGCATAAACTCTATTCTGAGATGATTATAGAAATAACTTTTGTCTTCATTCATTTGTTTGTGGGAAATAAATAAAAATGATATAAAAGAAATGTGAATTATGCCCAAGAGCTGTAAATCTGTAAGACAGTGAAAACTTAACGCTGTAACTGACACTGCAGTATCCCTTTAGTTTCCGAAGTGCATTGCCAGGAGAATAAAAAGAAAGAAAATCTTCATTTCTCCTCCCTCCACTAAATCTGAGAGGGAGTTATCTCACCTATAGCCAGATACCTTCCATTATCACAGTTGTGTTACCATGGAAACCCAGGTCCATCCTTCCTTTCTGTGAAAGATGTTGGAAAAGGTGGTATGAAGTGGGAAATCCACTGTATTCTGGGACTTCCTGACACCAGCAAGAAGCAAATATGCAGAGAATTTAATAGAACCAAATTAGTAGAGGATATTTGTAATGCGAGGGGTACTTTTCGACTGTAAAACTGTGATTCCTATTGCTTCTTATTAAAGCCTGCATGCCTCTGATTAACCATAAAGGGGAAGGGCACGTCAAGTACATTTAGCACCTGTGAAACGCTGCTGGCAATTATAAGGAGAGCAGATGATGGTTTCTTGCCCTCTGAGGCTCCTAATACAGTTGAGAATCTGAAATATATATGTGGAGTGGAAAGGAAGGGGCAAAATAAACTTTGTTCTTCCTTTAAAAATGTGATATGTCTCAGTGTTTTTGAAAAGAAAAGGAATTAGAATGCAGAAATTAAGAGTATGGGAACAACTCAATAAAAGAAACTTATGGGTAGACAGAGTAGATGTTTCAAAAGGCCATTTTAATCAGAAAAAAAAATCTGAAAGAAAATGTGTAATGATTAAAATGTAGGCAGAAAAAAGAAAAAGACTGAAGAATCTTAAGAGCTGGAGGATTCTGTGGAAAACAGAGCTTCAGTGTGATTCATTTAACAAAGCAGAAGAGCAGGCACAGTGTTGCTTGCGTACCCAGCAGTTTCCCTTTATTTTTGCCAAAGAAGCTGGGGTGAATCAGGATTGGACTTTAATAGCATTGCTTTCCCTCTGCCCACCGTTAGTCCAGAAGTAGGCACGTGACTCAGTTCTTGTAATCGGAATGGGGAGAAGGCTGCTGGGGCTGGAGGGATTTCTAGGATATTGACAAGAGTGAGGAAATATCCCTGTTTTCTGATGTCACTCTCCTTGCTTCCTGCTTTACACATTGAAATACGAGAATGTGGACACCATTTTGGGGCTATGATGCATTATGGCATTATGATGCAATACCATAGAAAGCCAGCAACTTCAGATGGCCAAGGAGGAGGATGGGAAGAACCTAGGTTCTGCATGACAACTTTGGACAGTCAAACTAACATTAGAACTTCCTACCTTTGGACTTATGGCTAAGTAAACAGCTGGTGTCTTTCGATTTAAGTCTGTGTTGGTAAGGTTTTCTGCATCTTACAGCAAAATACATCCCACCTGTTACAAAAAGTGTGAGCCATTCCAGCCAAAATGGGGTTTAAAAAAATCAGCAAGCATTTGTGAGCACTTTCATTTCACTAATATCTGAATGATATTTCAAAGATACTATAATATTAATTGAGCAATTACTGTGTATATTTTTTAGGCTCTGGGGATACAACAATAAGCAATTATCCTAAAGGGCTTGTATTCTAGCAGGAGAGACAGATAGTAAGCAACCAATTACATGTTTATGTTACAAAGTAATGGTTATCATTAAAACTAATAAGAAGGAAAAATCAGGAATTAGAAAAGGCATATAGTAATTATATAAATAATATTACAAAATGTATAACTAAATAGCTGAATGAAATTACAAAAACAAACACTTTCCAAGTAAATGAGAATGAAATGTATAGTTTATAGTGACATTCGCAGAGGTGGAGAGACACCGTAAATTGGAGTAGGTTAGTCCAGGAGAGTTAGTCTGAAGGAAATTAATATTGTATCAGGTTTTGAAGGAAGTGGCTAAAGGACAGGCTAGATGGGGCAGAAGAGAACACTCTAGATGTAAGGAACTGGAAGAGCAAAGGAAGAAAGCAGGAATGAAGAACGAATAAGGGAAATATCAGAATCACTTGATTTTTAAATTCCCTGTAGCAACAGCATTCTAGGGGCATCTCTCAGAGAAAAAGAAAGATGCCAGAAGTCTCAAAGCAAGATTATTTAAAAGTATAAAAATAATATAGGAGAAAAATACAGAAGACAAAGTAGGAGTACAAGAGTGCATTTGAAATTAAGGCATCATTCAAAATAATGAATAATTTATAATGTGGGCGTCAAAAGAGTTGTCATAAGAAGTAATTATGGATTTAAGGGCATCAAGAAGGAGGGATTCAAACTTTCACAAATAGAAATAGAAGGAAACATGAGGAGTGGCAAAAAATAAGGACAGGTAGAAAAACAGTTTTTGCTTGTGGTTATTTTTCCATGGTAGCTGTTATTGACATGCATTATGTAGAAATGAATGGAATTTGATTGAAAAGAAAAATTTCAATAGAACAGTAATACATAAAGATAGTCTTTTTGGTAACTAGTGTAATTTAAAATGTTTTCAGTAGAATGCCTTTTTTGTACCTTGCTGTAGGAAAATCTTTTCAACAAAAAAAGCTGTAAGTAATAATAAGTTACAGATTAGCAAAGCATTTTGGAAATAAAAAAACCCATAGATGTGCCAAATGTGATAGTAGAGCAACAATAATAAATATTTGTAATAAAAATCAGAACTTTTTAGGCATTATGTGGTTTCTGGTCAAACATGGTTGTAGTGCTAATTTTTCTAATGCTATTTTCTGTACAAATATAAGAATTTTTTAAATTAAGCTATGGTAGATATATGAACACATCTTGGTATTATTGGAGGTAGGATTTACCACTCACTTTTTGTGACCCCAAGTGTAACCCTGAACAGACTTCTGCCTTAACACCAATAGCACGTGATTGTGCTGTCTTCTCCAGTGACTGGGGAAAGGGACAGAGCTTTGTTCATTTTTGTTTTACCAGCATTCAGCACATTGCCTAAAAACAATTGTGGGAATTCATAAAATGTTTGTAAATAAATGAGCAACTGAGTGGACTATAATGTTGCTTCTAAAAACCCTGGGTTTTGAACACAGAGAAGATAAGAATAAAATGAAAGGAATAAGGATTTTCCCTAAATCAAGGTGAGGTTGATATAAGTGTCCTCTAAAGTTGGTCTAATCTCCAAAGAAACTTGTATCTCAAAAACACTAAGTCTGCAACAGGCAAGGTCAATGGCAGTTTGTAGACCTGGAATTTAGTAGTGCCAGGAAAGATCTGAAAAATCATGTCTTCTATCAACTGACTGTTGTCTGAAATTCTGCACTTAGGGTTTGGTCTTTTGATGTAAAAGTTATTTTTTTCCAATTAAAATGTAAGTGGGAGATATACAGTTAAATTTCACAGTCTGTCAACTTTGGGCATGGAATTATGTTTACCTGGATGAAAAAGAAAATGAAGAAAGTAAAATAGAAGAAAATAGTTTAAATTGGGGGATAAGTCATGGCATGAGTATGTGCCCAGAGCGAGTATAAGGAGGCCATGTAAATCCACTTATTTTTGTCATACACTTACTAATTTTTTTCAGTAAGGTTAATCACTCCACATGGCATAACATGAAAAATAACAGCCTTTACAATTACTAGATTCTTAAACTCATTTCAAATACTTTTAAATTTTTATGAGATTATAAGAAGTTTTTAAACTTTGAAGCTGCATCCCTTCTCTGATTCCCTCCATTTCTCTTCTGCTTCTCACATTATTGTGTTCAGCAATGGTTTGGAGGCATCTTGGGGAAGACAGAGCAGAGTTATGGTGGAAGGACCATCTAACTCTTCTCAGCAGCCATCCAGTTATCTTGTTGAGGGAAGTTATTCATCCTGCTCTCTAGAATTATCACCTCAAAAATCAGTTTCCTGCTTTTCACAGAACAGTACACCATCTTTTACTATTATCCTAATTAATATTTCTCACACAGCCTTACAAAATATTAGTCACTTAATGAATTATTAACCACATTCATTGGGCTGCACTAGTTGAAAAATATGTCTTGTTTACTTAGTCAGAGCGCTATCTCTGTGCAATGGCATTGATGGTGAAATTGATCAGAGTCTACATTTGAATGAGATAAGCTGAGGGAGACATTTCAGAAATAGTAAGCCTTATTTTCCTTGGTGTACCAGGTAGTCAAGGAAAGTTAAAGTATTTTCTTATACTTTGTCTTGATTACATTCTTTTGGGGACTGGTCTCTGGTGTTTATTAGGTTTTTAAGATTTTGGCCATTTTCCATGCAAACGAATGTTTCCAATGAAGAGATACAACAATGCGTGTTAATTGCATAAGAAATATTAATCTGTTAATGTAATTAAATTATATAAGCAACAATTAGTTTCAAAGCTGGAATGGATTAAGTCAGTTCTATACTACACACTGACAAAGTGAAAGGAACTCAAATGGACAAATTGTGGTGCTGTAAGGTTATGATTCTTAAGATTTTTATATTAAAGTTGCAAAGTTTCCAAGTGCTCAGTGCTGCTCTTTACATTAGGGCTGTAGACTCTCTTAAGCCTGAGGGTTCTATCTGGATATGTGATTGATGGGGTGGAGGCTGGACTGAGGCTTAGTAAGACATTTAACCACACCTTGTATGATACTCCTTAAATGCTGGCTCTCACAAACACAGAAATAGTGAACATTAACTAGCTCTGTTTCGATATCTACCACCTACCTGTCAACTTAAAATCATGAAATCTATAAATTTGGAGAGGAGAGCTTTATTTCTTACTAAGAGTTGCAGCCAGCAGGGTGGCCATCCTAGCTGGCTGGGAAGTGTAACCTCAGGCAGAGACCAAAAGAAAAAGTTATTCTAGGGAGGATGAGATAGGAATTTATGCTGAATGGATTGGCCAAGTATATTTATTTAACACGTTGTAGGAGGAGCTATAAATATCCATGAAGAGGGGGCATGTGCATGAATAGTAGGCAAACATGGATGTTACGTACGTCCCTTGTTCACTTTGGTGTGGAGACTTCACATTTAAATGCATTCCAATTAAGTTCTATATGTCAAAAGGTGAAGCAGGGATATGAAGGCACTCAGTGCTCAGCCTCTGTAAACCAGACAAAACCAGAAGATGGTCAGTGGTCTCTTATCAGGAGAAAGTTACGGAAATCAGTCTTTTGTCCAATCAAAGCTGTAGCTGTAGCTTGTGGAAAAGAGGGGTCAGTTAGTCAGCATCTGGTGCTCAATGAGCTATGATTGTTTCAACAGTGCTTATCTTGAGGCCAGTGCTTGTTTAGCTGCTAGAGAATAAGAAAAACCTGTGGCAATTAGAGCATAGTTTATTCTATAAGGGTAGGGGTATGTGACTTTAGCTTTTTCTGTCATGGCCTTAGGTCTCATTTATCATTTGGTACTTTATTGCCACAAGGAGCCTGTTCCATTAGTCTTATGATCTCTATTTTAACATATCTATTTTGTTTTTTTCCTCCACTTGATTCCAGAAAGGACTAAAGTACATTTCATAAATACATATAAGATAAACTTAAATAAAAATAAGAAAACTTTAAATAAAAATGAACTATATTAATACATTTCCAGTTTTAAGGGTCAAATAGATTTTTTCAAGAAACCTTTATCTATTCAAAATAAGTTTTTTCAGAAACTGTGTTGCACATTGGTGTACATCTCTTTAAATAGATTTCACCATGGCATTCACACTTTGTGTTGCCCTCTATGTCTTAGGGTTGGGGTAGGGGGAGCATTGTTAATGCCCAAATCCTTCCCAAGTCTCATCAGTGAATAATCTGGGGGAAGGAGGGTTGGGAATGTGTATATTGAACAAAATCCTCTAAATAATTCTGACTTGCCTCTGGGTTGAAAATCAATTTAGCCGGGCGCGGTGGCTCAAGCCTGTAATCCCAGCACTTTGGGAGGCCGAGACGGGTGGATCACCAGGTCAGGAGTTTGAGACCAGCCTGACTAACACGGTGAAACCCCGTCTCTACTAAAAAATACAAAAAACTAGCCGGGCGAGGTGGCGAGCACCTGTAGTCCCAGCTACTTGGGAGGCTGAGGCAGGAGAATGGCGTGAACCCGGGAGGCGGAGCTTGCAGTGAGCTGAGATCCGGCCACTGCACTCCAGCCTGGGCGAGAGAGCGAGACTCCGTCTCAAAAAAAAAAAAAAAAAAAAAAAGAAAATCAATTTAACAATACTATGTGTTTTCTGAAGTAAAGATCACACTTAAAGGAACTGGTGATCTTGGAAATTTTTACCGAGGATACTAATGAGATAGCCTACCCCAAATCCAGAATTTAACTTAAATTCCACCTCCCCTTGTTTTCCTTAAACTAATCTCTCACCATATTTTCCAAAAACTTTATACCTTTCTTCTCATGTGTACTGCAATTTGTCTTGCATTATATTTATCTTTGTCGTTTCAGCTGGTATATGGACTCATGGATGTCTGGCGGGGAGGAGGGTGGAGAATCTATAAGTGTTTTCATCTTTCTAATCTTTATTATGCTTTAGTCCATAGTATATATTCAGTAAATGTTGAATGAATTGGATTAAATATAAAACATTAAATGTTATGAAAAGTATGCTTAATTTTCAAATTATCAAATTATTTTATTCTCCCTACTAAAGAGAAATCAATGGTGTTTTTCAACTTTGAACTGAAACTCTAAACTATATGAACTCATAACAATGTGAAATTTTAAACAGTATTATTCTTCAAAAGACAGTATCATAGGCTTAATTCACAGGAACTGCAGCTGGGTCTCATCCTTTAAGCAATCGTTTTTAATGTTCTAACCAAATACTTATACTAAAAGACAAACAACTGCTGAATGTGATAAAGTAATGGAAAAATATAGAAAAACTCCCATTTTCTCTATCTCATTGCATGTGAAATCATTCTTAAAAAGAATCACTTCCACTTCTATTTGAATCAAAAATAGCCAATAAGGCGATTCTAACTGGTTTAAAAAAAACCAACAAGAATAAAACAAATCACCAAGGCAAATGAGTTTTAAAAGATATGAGTCATCAAGGTTAAAAAATATTAGAAAAATATACAAAAACTTACACATGTCCTTGATATAGTTTTGTCTTGTGTCCCCTTAAAATTTCAGTAGCTTTTCTTGTTACTTAGAAATCAAGGACATCTGATTGGCAGGACTTTGACAAGCTGCTAAGGAAACTATTTATGATGTCTTCAGTCCCCATATTAAAGACCCCCTTTTTCATTCTAGCTGAGGGCTGGTGTAGGCAGGACAGGAAAGCTTACAGATGGTGGGAGGCACAGAACCTTCATAGGGGCTGAGGCAAGAATATCCAGATGACAGCAGACGGGAGAGAGAATAAAAGATGCCAGCCTTCTCATTGTGAGTTTACAGTGGCTCCCTTAGTCGGGGGCTTTTGGCATGGTTCTCATGAATTACACAATCTAATCTACTTCTGTACAGAAGATTTTAGAGGCACAGTTGAGTGTGCTAAAATGGCATTACTACCTACTCAGAACATGATGCTTCTGTGTGCCCATATGCCCAACTTATTTTCAAATGTATTTGAGAAAAATAGAAAATAGGCATTCTTAGTACTAGAGACATACAATAAAAATGCGCACGACTCTATCCATTTGTAGGTTTCTTGGGAGTTTTGTCAGGCTCCAGGGGACCCATTTTTGTACTACATGAGTTCTCTGGTCATAGATCGTTGATGTCATTGGCACATGGTGCCTAGCTCATGAGCCAGTAAGATTTGTTTCCTCCTAGGAATTTAGAACTGGAGTCCAGAGGGTGGGGCTGGGCATTTGAACTAGGAAGTAAGGAAAGCCACACTGGGAAAGCCTTTGATGGCCTCTGTGTACAACTCAGCAGAAATGCTAATCTGCAGAGAAATGTCAAAGAATAAAGTGGATTATTAGAGAAGTAGTGATGGCTCACTTAGTTCCTGAGAGCTTTCCTACTCATGAGGAGATCCAATTGCATTTTCTACCATTGGCATTGAGATCCCCGCCTCCACCCCAACATTACACTAAATTTTCCTTTAAGTTAGTATCAGTGGTTTTCTGGTTTTCTATTACAACCAGAAGATTCCTGAAAAAGACAAAATTATCCTGTTAGAACATGTTTTCTTATATCTCTGTTAAGAATACATTGGAAATGAACAGCATTCTATTGTCAGTTTGTCAGCATTAATTATAAATTATGGCCCAATATTTTTACAGAACCTAATTGCATATAGCTGATGACAGTGACTTCTGGAGCTGCTTTATGATAGTGTTAGTTAGAGGGTCCTGCCAGATTCCCTGGAGGAGATAGTTTGTCCTTTCTGTGATGATGGAAATAATGTCTCTCATGCAGGTTTAATAACAAGATGCAGTGCAAAAGCTCCAGGCACTAGCCAGGTCATGTGACGTGAGGCCTGGGATCAGCTTATCTCACAGACCCAGACATAGAACCCTGTGCCAGTCCCACAACAAGTGGACAATCCAGGAGGATTTGAGTATTTCCTGCAGCTATTCAACAAATACAGAAAGAGGTGGTTTGCTTCAACTTAACTATTTATTGTTGTTCTTACGCAGCAACAATTCTCCAGTTGTCATCTGGAGAAACGGAAAAGTAATATGAAATCATCTAGTTCCTCCTTAAGATAGTACTTGGAATCCTGTGAATGCAGGGATTTCCTTATTGTCCTACCTGCAGGGAAGGGCATTCAGGGCTTCTGGATCATAACCTCGGTCACATTTTAAAACTTGACGTAATGTCTAAAATAGCTGTATTTATATTTTAAACTAACTTGAAAATGAAACTACTAGACCATATAATTTACCTACTAAATTTGGACATTTTTGAGAATAAAAAGGGATACTATTAATAATAAAATGAAAACAGGCCTTATAAAACCATCAGGTCTCATGAGACTTATTCACTACCACAAGAACAGTATAGAGAAATCACCCCCATGATTCAATTATCTCCCACTGGGTCCCTCCCACAACATGAGGGAATTATGGGAACTGTAATTCGAGTTGAGATTTGGGTGGGGACACAGCCAAATCATCACAATGTTAAGTTGCTCTTAATCATTTTATTGATGAAGTACAACAGGTTGATTAGTAATACAGGAGTTTTACCTGATCCTTACTTACCTGTTTTGTAAATGTTATTTTGGAGAAAACTACTCCTATGATTTGTTTATAAGAAGTCTAGCATGGAGTGTCGGTGATCACATTTAGAGAATTATAACTGTGATATTAATGAGGACTGACAGTGTGGATGATGATGATCCAATTCATGTGCATCAGAAAAAAATATCACAACTTGATTTTTTTACCTGCTTTGTTTCAATTAATCCTAATTTTTAGAAAACAGATAAACGCATGACCCAGACAAGGGTCTTTGCTTAGTAAAGATTTGGAATTTTCTCATGCCAAGAGATCCTTTCCTGAGGCCTTTTCCAATTGAATCCAAAGTTTGCCATCCAGTTCTTCCAGAGGAGAAGAATCTAGATTTAGTAGATTATTGTTATTATTATTATTATTTTGCCAACTTCTAGTCTCTCCTTCATGTATTTGACAGCTCCTTAAAGTTTCTGGCTATAGCCCAGCCCTCCAGCTCCCTGACTGAGATGGGACCTATCAGAAGCATGTGGGTGTTAAAATCCCAACTTGCCTCCATTCCTCAAGCCCTGGACTTAAATTGGGGTCCTCTGGCCCTGTGGATAACCTTAACCTCATTACCTCATTTCCACTCCAGGTTTGAATTTCTTCTCTCTTTCTGTATCTAGTGATTTCCCATTCTATCTTCTAATCCTGACTTTAATGTAATTATATTTGCTATATTTTGTTCAATAATTACAAGTTATTGGAATGAGGCCAAGAGCCCTTTCTCAGCAGTTTAGTCTCCAGATGTTGGTATAAATGAAGATTAGACTTCTCCTGATCTTCAGATCTTTCAGAATGCCATGTCTAATTTTTTTCATGAACAGAATTAACAGAGGAAACCAGAGCCAGTATCTAAAATCTCAGAGTCCATCACAATGTTTTGAGTTCATCATATATTGTGACATAGGCCATCACAATGTTTTGGGAAAACAAAACAAAACAGTCTCCTACCCTAAAATACTTAGTATCTTTAATTAAAACCACCAACGTCAAACCCTGATGGCAGTGAAACCACCAATTTTAAACTTTGCGAAGGAGCTGGGGTTGTTTTACTAGGAATAATCACAACAGGTCAGGTAGTATTTGTGGAGGGTTCACTTTTGAGTAGGAATATGGGGGTCACCACAAGAAGTTCTGTCCACATCAACTCAACCCTTGAGGAACATGGAGCACACATCAGGATGCAGATGTACACTTGCCTTTACAGTGTCCAAGTTCCTATCAGTGAGCCACACTGTTCTCAGATCCTCAGGGTCCATAGTCTTTTCACATGTTTTTTATTTGGTACCCTGAACTATAGGACTGGGTACACTGTAGCTTCAGTTAAGATGTGATTGGTGTAGACGCATTCACTGACGTTTGTAGGGTTTTCCTGGATTTGTTTTCCCTTGCAGTTTTGGATGGCTGGTTCTCTGGGGGCTCAGGACGACACCAGGCAGTCGGAGTAAGGCTGTGCTCTGGCAGGGACTGATGAGGCCTGGAGGAGCGGGGATGTGCACAGACTCACAATATCTTTTTTTTTTTTTTTCTTTTTGGCATTTAAAAAGCATCAGATTACATTGTGAATAAATCCATACTGGAAGGTTATTTAAGTCAGTAAGCACCAGTCTGCCAACCACATAAGCTGTACAATAGCCTCTATCAGGCTGCTTAAAGGAAAGCAGGCTGAAGATTGATCCAGGATGCCAGGACTTGCATCCTAAAAGTCAGGCTCTTTCTCTTCTGCCTTTACTACTGAGGGAAAGGAGTAGGGGAAACCAAGGTAAAGAGTTTCACGAACCTCCACTCTTCCCCTCACGTCAGCTCTCAGCACTGAAGAGGCAAGTTAGGAAACACAAGTGTCCATCAACAGACTAAATGGATGAACAGAATGTTCTATATCCACACAGCCGAGTATCAGCCCTAGATAGGAAGGCAATTCTGACACATGCTACAACATGGATGAACCTTGAGGACATTATGCTATGGTGAAATAAACTCATCACAAACAAATACTGTATGATTCCACTTATATAAAATATCTAGAACGGGCAAATTCATAAATATAGAAAGTAGAAGTCACCAGGCACTAGGGGGAGAGGGGAATGGGGAATTGTTGAATGAGTATAAGAATTCTGCTTGAGTTGATGAAAAAGATCAGGAGAGGGATGATGGTGATGGTTGTACAGCATTGTGAATGTACTTAATGCTGCTGAACTTAAAGCCACTTAAAGTGGCCTCTGTGTATAAAACCACAGTTCTTAAAAAGGCAAGTTGAGGGGATTACCACTTCTGGAAAGATGGAGTGGATTCACTTTTCCCTATTTCTCACTGAGCACAACTAAAACCCCTGGACATGCATGATATGTAGAACAAACAGAAGAGTCTAAAAGGTGGAGAGAAGAAAGCAAAGCCTCCAGGGACCTTGAGACCCAATAAATGACACAGATGTGAGTTTCCTCGGTTTTCTTTTTGCTTCATATAACCTAGACTAAGTGCTGCAGAAGTCGCCTGCTTGGAAACACACCAATAAATGCAGGCCAAAAAAAAAAAAAAAAAAGCCCTGAGTAAAGGGCTTGACATTGAAGGTGCTGGTTTCATATTTGATGGGGGAGGGAAGCAGGTGGAGCTGCAGTAGGTGACTCGATGTCTAGGCCTAGAGAGTAGCCCCCAGATTGCTGTGGATGCAAACTTGCTGGAAGGATCTCAAAGACACCCATTGAGTCCCCTAAATTTTTCCTTTATTGAGATTATATAAAACTTTTGTTTTACTCTATTTAGGTTAAATAGTACACAAAACGTTGCCTCATTTCCAATCTTCACAAAAAATTTCAAAGACTGGTTTGATATAGTATGTAGTATGGGACTCCTTAGTTATTGTAGCTCAATATAGTGTCTGCAGAAACTGAGCCAGCTCAGGTGATTCTACCCCAAGTAAGTATGGTTACTCAGGAGAAATTATACCCAGAACTGACATTATTCCAGCACTTTTAAACAAATACTGAGAATTTCTAAAATTCAAACATGGTAAAGATCAGCTAACCTTTAATCCTATGAGAAGAACAACATTTAACCCCAAAGAAATCCTCAGTTGCAAGTCTCTTTACAGCTCTGTAAACAGCAGGGTGGAGAATGAGGTGAAGGCTGCACCTGACAAATCACCAAACCCTTGTTTCTGTTCCTTTGTTTTCTCATCTGTAAAATGGGGATAATAATAAAAATTCTTCTAAAGATTAAAAAACATCATGTTAGCTACTCACAGTTCTCATCACAAACTGTAAATCTTGGAAAGCAGGGACTCTCTTTGCCTTTCGAACATTCCAGAAAAACCTAGTCTGCTGCCTTGTAGACATTCAGGAAGGACTTAACTAACCACAGCATCGTGTCCACTGCTGAGCACTTAGTACCAGTACTCTGAGCTATGGAAGACCTGGAAGGTCTCTTTGTATCCCTGGGGCCAGAAATCTACACCACCTGGTCAAAGGTCCTGTTCTTGATGGCTTAGAAATCTGACCACTCTTTGATCCCAGGCGGGAATATCCCAGTGGCAGAGGAGACGGGCACAGTTCTTCATTAAAACAACCATATCATTTCTTATACATCCTCCTTGGAGGATCTCAGGATTATCGTGGCTTCTTCAAATCTAATTAAACCATGAAGCCACCCTATGAATGAGTGGACTTTTTAATCCCTGTCTTGCAAGTTGAAAAACTTGTTTGGTTAAATTATAATGTCAGGCATACTAATTTAGGCATATAAGAAGTGTAAGCAACATTCAACACTTACTCCATATTTTATCCACTGGGTTCTACTTGGCAGGTACCAAAGAAGAAAAATTAATACCTTATCATTTATGCCTGCTGTTTTTTGTTTTTGTTTTTTAACCTCCCCTAGTTATCTAAGGGACTTTAATTCTCTAAATCTCAAGGTGGTAGGCTGACTTTAGTGTAAGTAAGATGTAAATGTAGTGATCATTTTTTGAGGGATCTAGATATTTAATTTAAAATGTCTCTAGTTAAGGACAAATAACAGAATTTCTTTAATTTATACAGCAGTCTCAATTAGGCAGTGGTTAGTAAAAATGTATTTAAAAGGCCTAAATCAAAAGTTAATGAAATTGGTTGTTTATTTCACCTGCTGTTAACGGATAACCACAAACTTCATTCTTGGGTGTCCTCACTTTCTTATTTACATGAATTATTTATCTTATGTCTCAAAATTTAATACATGTCATAGAGCTGCAAATTACACAATTCATCTTGGGTTTTGTAGTTTGCTGTCTACATGGGTAATCAATCTCAGCTATTAGTTTTATTTATTAAACCCAGCTCAAGAAGTAAAGGTTTGACCCTATCTTATATTATGCTAAAAAAAAAAGATATGGTTAGTCCGAGATGTTGAATGCAGTGCAGCTAAAAAGAAAACCAATTTAAGTGAAAGGTGAATTAATAAATGCTGTGCCAATCCTGCATGTCAGGATTATGGGAGGAGATTAATGTTTTGTTCCTGCCAAGGCAGAAATCAGAACATGCTGGACAGCAGGTAAAAAAAAATTAAATAATGGTTTCAAAAGTCATTCTGAATCAGTGAAACAAAC
>NW_022169109.1:0-1088 GCF_008728515.1 Papio anubis
GTTTGATATTCCATTTTATCAATATGTTATTATTTACCTAAGCAGTCCTTCATTGATGGATGAGTTGTAATGTTCCTGATGTAGAAAATTCCTAATTATTACGCTGAAATGAACATCTTTGTTCATTTGGGCACTTACGTAAATACTCTTAAAAAGTAAAGTTCTAAGACAAAAGATATCAATAAGGTTTTGTAAATTCTTTTCTTTTATTTATTTATTTTTTTTTTATGAGACAGGGTCTCGCTCTGTCGCCCAGGCTACAGTGCAGTGGTGTAGTCATGGCTTATGATAGCCTCGACCTCCTGGGCTCAAGCCATCCTCTTGCCTCAGCCTCCCGAGTAGCTGGGACCACAGGCGCGACCCATCATATCCAGCCAAGATTGTTTTTATTTTCATTCTTTTTTTATGTTTACTAGATGTTTATAATTATTTCATTAATTGCCTATTAATGTATTTTCTCCATTTATTTCAGTTTCTTTTTTCCCACTGGTTCATTAGCCTTATTTGTGTACATATTGCTTTGTTATTTGTTCATAGGTTTTGATTATTTTTCCTCTGGCTTCACATTTGGAGTCATTCTGAAAAGAATCTTTGCTACTTCTATTTTTTCTTTTTCTTTTTTTTCTTTCTTTTTTTTTTTTTTTTTTGAGACAAAGTCTCACTCTGTCACCCAGGCTGGAGTGCAGTAGCACAATCTCAGCTCACTGCAACCTCTGCCTCCTGGGTTCGAGCAGTTCTCTGCCTCAGCCTCCCGAGTAGCTGGGATTACAGGTGCCTGCCACCACGCCTGGCTAATTTTTTTGTATTTTTAATAGAGGCGGGGTATCATCATGTTGGTCAGACTGGTCTTGAACTCCTGACCTTATGTTCCACCCGCCTCAGCCTCCCAAAGTGCTGGGATTACAGGCATGAGCCAACGTGCCCTACCTATTTTTTCTGTATTTTTCCATTTACGTCTTTGGATCCAACTGGAATTTATTTCATCTTGAGAGGAAGGTACAGAGTCTAGCTTTACTTTAAAAAAAATTAATAGTTATTATTCTGTGTAAACTTGGACAAACATAAAACCCCAAAAACAAATAAGAACA
>NW_022169110.1:0-1087 GCF_008728515.1 Papio anubis
TTTATTATTATACCTTAAGTTCTAGGGTACATGTGCACAACGTGCAGGTTTTTTACATATATATACAGGTGCCATGTTGGTTTGCTGCACCCATTAACTCGTCATTTACATTAGGTATTTCTCATAATGCTATCGCCCCCATCCCCCCACTCCACGACAGGCCCTGGGATGTGATGTTCTCCACCCTGTGTACTAGTGTTCTCAATGTTCAATTCCCACCTATTAGTGAGAACATGCAGTGTTTGGTTTTCTGTCCTTGCGATAGTTTGCTCAGAATGATGGTTTCCAGCTTTATCCATGTCCCTACAAAGGACATGAACTCATCCTTTTTTATGGTTGCATAGTATTCCATGGTGTATATGTGTCACATGTTCTTAATCCAGTCTATCACTGATGGACATTTGGGTTGGTTCCAAGTCTTTGCCATTGTGAATAGTGCCGCAATAAACATGCATGTGCATGTGTCTTTATAGTAGCATGATTTATAATCCTTTGGGTATATACCCAGTAATGGGATGGCTGGGTCAAATGGTATTTCTAGCTCTAGATCCTTGAGGAATCGCCACACTGTCTTCCACAATGGTTGAACTAGTTTATACTCCCATCAACAGTGTAAAAGCATTCCTATTTCTCCACATCCTCTGCAGAATCTGACTTTTCAATGATCGTCATTCTAACTGGTGTGAGATGGTATCTCATTGTGGTTTTGATTTGCATTTCTCTGATGACCAGTGATGATGAGCATCTTTCCATGTGTCTGTTGGCTGCATAAATATCTTTTTTTGAGAAGTGTCTGTTCATATCCGTTGCCCACTTTTTGATGTAGTCATTTGATTTTTTTCTTGTAAATGTGTTTAAGTTCTTTGTAGAGTCTGTATATTAGTCCTTTGTCAAATGGGTAGATTACAAAAATTTTCTCCCATTGTAGGTTGCCTTTTCACTCTGATGGTAGTTTCTTTTGCTGTGCAGAAGCTCTTTAGTTTAATTAGATCCCATTTGTCAATTTTGGCTTTTGTTGCCATTGCTTTTGGTGTTTTAGTCATGAAGTCCTTGCCCATGCCTATGTCCTGAATGGTATTGCATAGGT
>NW_022169111.1:0-1087 GCF_008728515.1 Papio anubis
GGCCTCCCAAAGTGCTGGGATTACAGGCATGAGCCACCATGTCCATGCCGGTCATATTTGTTATGTGTTGATTTTTTTCGGTTTGTGTTTCAGTCTGAGTGCGTAGTGATAGTACAGGGATAGAAAACAAAAATGGCGAGACAGATCAATCTCAGGAAGCTGTTTTGTTTTGTTTTGTTTTGTTTTGTTTTTGTGGTGGTTTGTTTTTAGGGGCATAAGCCCCACTGAGTGAAGTGCTCCTAATCTCTGGTGGTTTTGAATATTGTAGAAAGCATTGCAGTATTTAACCCTGTGCACTGAAGGTTTTTTCTAGTTCTAGAATACAGATGAATCTAGATGTATGGTTCTCGGTCAATCACAAAAGGATCAATAAACCTTTTTCCTTATTCTACTTGTCTTTCTTGAAGGGGAGGACCTTGATTTGGATTTGCTACCTACAGACAGCAATTTGTCTATATTATTTTCTCTTCTTTTTCTTACAGGAGGGAACTGAGCCGGAGAAAGCTGCAGGGCCACTTCCAATGACAGGAAAGGAAGTGTGTGCGACAATATACTGGGAGAGAAATCTGGGGAGGTGGCAGAGCAGGAAGCACCAGGAATCTGTCTCCCCACATAGGCAAAAGGGAAGCTGGCAGAATCTGTCTGATGGAGGGATTTGGGAACTCTGCAGTCTATGGGAGGCCTGCTGCTGCCAGGGGGAAGCCTGGAGGATATATTGTAATCAATGCCAGTTTGCACTAGCTCTTTGTTTCCCCCCTACCCTTTCTATGCTCCCCTCAGGCCCGAGTCACAGCAGTGGAAAGGCTGAAAGGCTTCTAAAGAGAGTATTTGGGAAGGTTCTCCTACAAGTCAGGTTCTTTAAGCTGAACCTATTTTATTTCTGGTCTCATGTTAACCAGAATAAAGAAGATATTCCTTAATGACTTGATGGCCTTACTTTATTTTCTGCTCACAGGTTTGAGCTATAAAAACCAATTTTTCTTCACACATGAAAACTATGTATGTCAGAACATGTTTCTCTTAGTGTACTCTTGGGGGTATAAACAGCAAATAAAATGTTGCATGTATGGAAGTTTCTTTTTATATT
>NW_022169112.1:0-1087 GCF_008728515.1 Papio anubis
GCAGGATAATTTTTTAAAATTTCAGCAAGGTTGACAGGGAGTCGTTGAGCCAAAGTTGCCCATTAAAGGAGTCCTTCATCTTGCAGGAATGGGCCTGCATTAGTCTCCCTGCCTTGCTCAGTCACAGACTCAGAGCATCTCCCAAGAAGGATGGTCTTGGCATGAACCCAGGGCTGGGTCCCTGCTAGCAGTGACTGGAGCCATCAGTCAGTTGTACTCCCTGAAGCAGGAGATCTGAGCTGTGTATTATAATGGCCACCTCAAATACAGAATCTCAGCAGATAAGACATTGCCTCATGGAGAAGGCATAAATGGCCTCTCTGCATACATTATGTACCATGATGCTCTGTATCAATCAGGATTGCTTTTAGCTGCAAGTAATAGAACACTTAGTCAAAAGTGGCTCAAATGAACTGGTACACCTTTTTTCCACCGAAGTTTAGTGATAAACAGTTGAGGTCCTTGATTTTGCAGCTCAACCATGACAAGATTGCTATGTATAATTCCCTTGGTTTTTCCCTTATACTTGCCTCTTCATAGTTGCATGATGTCTGCAGCATCTCTAAATGTTATATCCACACTGAAAGCAGCAATAAGGGGGAAGCATGCTGGTAGTATAGCCACATCAGTTTCCCTTTATTGAGAGATAAAAGTCTTCACAGAAACGCTGTCCTCCTTAGAGTTCTACGTAGATCTCATCTGGCAAATATGGATTATATGGCCATGCTCGCTCAAGGAGAGAATGGGAACACTGGAATAAAACTGCCAAGTGGGTATAGAAAAATCTTCATCCACTGCCCTGGCTGGGGACATGACTGTCTTGAATAAAATTGTATGAACATTATCAGAATCAAACTAGAGTTGCTTTTGTTAAAATAAAAATAAAACAAACAAAAAAAAGACCAGGAAAGGTGGCTCACACCTGTAATCCCAGCACTTTGGGAGGCTGAGGTAGGCGGATCACCTGAGGTCAGGAGTTCAAGACCAGCCTGGCCAACATGGTGAAACCCTGTCCCGACTAAAAATACAAAAATTAGCTGGGCGTGGTGGTGTGCACCTGTAATCCCAGCTTCCCAGGAAGCTGAGG
>NW_022169113.1:0-1087 GCF_008728515.1 Papio anubis
TAGTAGACTTGTATTGTAATTGTTGGGGCCCCAAGCCTGTGGGCCCTGGCTCCCGTTTCCCAGGAGAGGAGACAGTAAATTTCCACTTTTATCAGTTTTGGAACGACATTTATTTGTCTAATGTCAACCTTTACCACAACATTTGTACACCTCTGAAGGCAGCTTTCTGCCTTGAGGGATAAAAGTGTTCAGTTTTTATGACATTCTTTTTTGAAATATCTAGGTTTACCACACTGAAAGCAAACACCTTGTTTGTTATTTCCTTTTAAGGATTTAAACAAAGCTCCAGCAAATAATTGAGCATTATAAATAGCCCCTCCAACACTAACACAAGTTTTAATATATTTATCTAAATTGGCCCCATTGGCCTTTAACGATTTTAACAATTTTTAACAGTCAGCATAAGCATTTTTAAAAGACAATGTTTGTAACAAAATTTTTGAAGTAAGGCCAGCACCCACAATTTTGAAGACAGCATCCTGAAGACGGGCTACGAAATATAGATATGGTTCATTTGTGCCCTGTAAAATCTTCACAGAGGAAAGGGAAGATTTTCCTGTTATCTCTACCTTATTTCAGGCCCTTAAAAACAAAATCTTGATTTGAGTAAGGGCAACATCATCTAAACCAGCGTGAGCATTAAGAGTAGCATATTGGCCCGTGCCTGTGAGTTGTTCCTCAGTGGGTCCAGGGGGATCACACATAACATTTTTCCTAGCCTGTACATGTGCTTTGTTCATTTACCAGCTGTGCAATTGTAACCACTGAGAACGATCAAGAAAAGCCTTCCCCAAAGTCTTCCAGTCTATAGGAATTATCAAATTTTCTGATGAAAAATATCAAGAAGACCAAGGATAAAAGGAGGTTGAGGTCCATAGTTAGAAATGGCAGCTTTCATTTCTTTTTTAAAAATTTAATTTGTAAGGCATTAAATTGGACATTATTGCCACCATTTGAAAACTGAGCATTAGGAGCAAAAGAAGCACAAATAATTGGAAACAGATCCAGCTCCTTAAAATTTTTTTTTAATTAAAAGTATATATAATATATAATAATACTCATATCCCCAAATATAAAGAATCCCAAC
>NW_022169114.1:0-1087 GCF_008728515.1 Papio anubis
GAAATCATGTATGGCAGACCTCCACCCCTGGTTCCCAGCTTAAAAGATGATCTGCTTAAGTCTGAAACAGAAAATGTCTCTGAATTCTTATTTTCCCTACAAGCCTTACAGAAAATCCATCAAGAAATCTGGCCCAAGCTGAAGGAGCTATATGAGACCAGTCCCCCACTGACACCCCATCCGTACCAGCCGGGAGACTGGGTCCTGGTTAAGCGACACCGACAAGAGACCCTAGAGCCCAGGTGGAAAGGACCACTCCAAGTACTCCTGACCACACCCACCTCCCTAAAGGTAGAAGGCATTGCGTCGTGGATCCACTACACCCACGTCAAGCCAGTAGACCCAACATCTGACCTTCTGGGGCCAATCACGGCGGCGGCTGAAGCACCGGACACGTGGACTGTGGACAGAGTTAAGAACAGCCCCTTAAAACTCACCCTGTGCCGACAGCATAGTTCATTACAAACATGCAGTTAGGTAGTCTGACTCTAACGTTAGTCGCCCTAGTGGCCGCTGGGGAAAACACAAAGCCAGCTCCTAATCCCTTTGTCTGGAGATTCTGGCTTTATGAAAACCAAACCCACCCTGGGCAACCTCATAAGCCCGGGAAATTAGTGGCCAGTGCAGATTGCCCCTCCTCAGGGTGCAATAGCCCAATTTTTCTAAATTTTACCGACTTCCCAATAGCCAAACCAGTGGCACCAATGATATGCTTCAAGTATGATCAGACTAAATACAATTGTAAGCACTATTGGTGGCACCAAAGTGCCGGCTGCCCTTATAACTATTGTAATGTCCATAAATACCAATGGTGGGGTGGGAAAGAACAGATAGATCCCAGATGGCCCTTCCATCGTAGACGAGATGGAGACTTTTCATATACGTGGATAGTTAGAGACCCCTGGAACTCCCGCTGGACCACGCCTCAACACGGGGCTGTATGCTACTCCTCTGCCTCCACATGGCCTAGCAGTCACCTCTATCTGTGGCGGAGTCTAGTGCAGGTACGGCCCCTGGTCCATGGAAATATCCAACGACAAGAAAACCGCCTGACACAAGATTTACATCCTTTCTCCTGGTTAAAATT
>NW_022169115.1:0-1086 GCF_008728515.1 Papio anubis
CCCCATGTATGAGTTTACAGCCATGATTACCACATGGATTTTTAGACTCTCAAGACATACTTTGTTTACTTTTATGCAACAAAGTTAAAAGACTATCACTCAGATATAGGCTCTGAAACTGTGGAATAATTATTTGGGAACAGAGCCTCTGCCAGATCAGGATTAGCACTTGGGACAACACCCCGTGACCTCGGTCCACACAAACCCATCCAGACCAGAAGCCTCCCGCACTGTCATTTCTGTGGATTTCTGTAAACGAGGTATTACTGCAATAAGGAATAGATGAGTGCCCTTGGAGGGCAGTTTCTGAGCCTCCCAACCACACGGCCACGTTCAGGCTGAAGCCGCACCACCTCCAGAAACACCGTCCCTCGCCGAGGTGTGCCTGGCTTCTCCCTTTTTCCAAAACTTAACAAAACCTGAAAAGACAGGTCTGTGTAGAAAAACACAAACTACTTGCGATTCCTCTTCCCAGTTCAGGCTGTAGGAAGCTCGTCTCGGCCCTCACCGTGTTCTGACTGTGGCTTGGTTCCCATAAGAAATAAAGTCAGAATTCTAGTCTCTGTCTCCTGGGCAGTGTGGCAGGCATACATACCTTCAGTTATATGAGGAAAGGCGTGGCGAGCCCCCTTCCTTCAGTAAAACTGTGCAGTTCCCAGAACCCTGATGCCATCCTGCTCACGCCACTGTGAACACCTAGACAGAGCACATTTCAATGCGTGCACCTTTGTGGGCTAGTTTTCTATTTCTCCACTAAATCACCCAAAATTTAGCACCCTAAACACTGACTTATTTTCTCACATTTCTGGAAGCTGGAGTCCAAAACAGGTCCCACCAGCTAATGTCGAGGTGTTGGCAGGGCTGGCTCTGGGGAAGCGACCGTCTCCTTGCGTCCCGCAGCCTCCAGAGGCTTCCGCATCCCTGGTCCATAGGGCACCCCCTGTCTTCAGGACCCACAGCGGCTCTGACAGCCCCTCAACTGGAAGACGCAGAAATGTCAGGAGCCCGGGATCTAGTGCTAGGCCCAAGCCTCCCCACCCTCCCAGCTCCTCACACACTCCCGTGTGAGTTAATATAGATTCCACT
>NW_022169116.1:0-1086 GCF_008728515.1 Papio anubis
AATACCCCTCTTAGAGACCGTGCCTCAAATTAAACATATTTCAGACACAGCTAACCTATTTTTACAATGTCAACAACTTATTCAGAAAAGGACTACTCCCTTTTTTCTTGGGTATATCGGAGCACATTCAGGATTACCGGGACCTTTGGCACAGGGTAGCGCAACAGCCGACGTGGCAACAAAAACTATGGCCACAGTCACTACAGACAATTTACAACAAGCACAAAAAGCACATGCCTTACATCATTTAAACGCCCAAACCTTAAGGCTTATGTTTAAACTTACCAGAGAACAAGCTCGACAAATGGTTGAACAATGCGCCAATTGCATAGCGTATTTACCTGTTCCCTATCTAGGAGTTAACCCCCGAGGACTCATCCCCAACGAAATTTGGCAAATGGACGTTACTCACCACTTAGAATTCGGTCAACTGAAATATATCCATGTATGCATAGACACCTATAGTGGATTCATTATTGTAACTCTCCAAACAGGAGAGGCCACCAAACATGTCGTAGCTCATTTATTACATTGCTTTTCTATCTTAGGAATACCCAAACAAATCAAAACAGATAATGGCCCTGGTTATATAGCTAAAACCTTTTTACAATTCTGTAATACTCTACAAATTAAACATACCACAAGCATTCCCTACAATCCCCAAGGACAAGGTATAGTAGAAAGAGCTCATCTGTCATTAAAAACTGTTATCACAAAATTAAAAGGGGGGAGCTGGTACCCTGTGAAGGGTACCCCTAGAAACATACTCAATCATGCCCTGTTTATCCTTAATTTTTTAAATTTGGATAGTCATGGAAAATCTGCTGCCGATCGTTTCTGGCATCCTGAATCTCAAAAACAGTTTGCAATGGTAAAATGGAAAGACCCACTTGATAATTCATGGCATGGCCCCGATCCAGTTTTAATTTGGGGAAGAGGCTCAGTATGCATCTTCTCACAAAAAAAATGATGCAGCCAGATGGCTGCCTGAAAGATTGGTAAGACAAATAAATCATAACCATTGTCAGTCCAAGGAAGAAACTTCTCAGGGAGATTTATCTTCCCTGGACTGACAATGGTTATGAT